>NC_142687.1:76552424-76855454 GCF_056320005.1 Nelumbo lutea
AAAGACTCAAACTAGTAACCGTGGTTTTAAGGATTAAGAGTGGCCCAAGATGACGTATTGTGTGCACGCGTGCGGGTCATGCGTCTCTGTGTGAAACAGTAGACAGGTTGTTGGCAATTTGGTAGCTAGCGTCGGCACATACTTAACACGTGGCAAGAAAGCTTGAATGACATGTAGAAATTAAAGCGAATAGCAAAATATATACTTGCTTTTGTCTTTCTTTTGGGAGGAAATTAAATCAAATCATTATGAGGGGAGAAACTAATGTACCACACGCTAGCGAGTGCGGTTGGTCTCCGAAACCCGGCAGACGTCCGAGGTCCAACCCTAAGTGACTAAGTCCTTAACTTGTTGAGCCAAAATTATTACATCACAGCATAAGTTATCTCTGCTAATTCGATAAAATGAATTTACATCTGCGCCCCGCCCCACAGCATAGAGAGGATCAGCCGATCTCATCAGTGCATTCCAATGTTTATTGGAACTGTTTTATCCATCGGTTTGAATAGATGATTCATTCTAAGTTTAAAACAAAATAAATAAATAAAAATTGGTCAAAACCGTTATCTAAGTTAAAGAGGTTGATGAATCACTGACCAAGTCTATAATTTTTGGCCAAAGAATGCGCAAAAGGGTGAAGCGGTTGTTTGATTGAACGGTCCAATCATTCGGATCAACAATGGTTAAAAAATTCAACTTCAACCACGGCCACAGGCACTCGTATATCAAGTTAATTAACCAACCCCAACTCATCATGAGCTTCTGTGACTATGAATGGTGGCATATGTATTGCCGCCTGTTGAGGTTGCCTAAGCAGGGCCGGCCCACCCGATTCGAGTTGGGATTGCCTGCTTATGGGATGTATAGATGGGTCAATGACTACTCAATGTGGAGTTGTACATATATATATATATGTTATCAAAAATTCAAAATCAACAGACAGGAGAGTAGAGGTGCCATTGAATCTAGACACCAACACACTTGTTGTTAATAGCCCATTTTGTGATCACTGCTGTTTGATACATCGCAATCGGATGCTTTTCACCTCCACTGTTGCCTACACTTGTTCCCTTCATCGTCATCCTAGTTTCCTCATTGTCATTTTCCTCAGCACCAGTGCACCTAAAGATGAGCTGATGATAATTGATCAGTACTAGTTTTATTTATTTATTCATTAATTAAAAGAATCGCTTAATGGTGGAATTAATATAACCCTCATTCCTGAACATACATTGAAGTAATGGTATTGGATCAGTAACAAATAAGTCCAACGGATCAAAGGTGTGATTGAATTTCTGATTTGAGTAGTAGTCCACTAAATTAAATTGACAACAACAACAACAACAATTGGTCATCATCAGTTTGCAACCTGAGAACGTAACTTGGGTGGTTAGCTAAAAGATCTCTCTAGCTAGCTAGCTCCATGGTCATCACTGTTGGGATTTCTTTATTATTTTTAATAAATTTCCTCCTCCCATTAATCTACTTTGTTCAAAGTAAGACTTTGACACATCTTTCCCTATTAAGCTAAGCTAATAGGTTACCCCTAGCCATTGAACTTCTTCTTGGACCCCTGAAACATCATTCACCCACCGATATCATATCCAACTTCTAGCTTGTTTTAATCGCCAACGCATATTCATTCATCATCGTCCAATTAAGAAAACCCACCTCCGTCTCCCTCGTCCTGGTCACCAGTGTGAACCCTGACTAGAAGAAAAACACGAAAGGTATAGAAACAGTGGAAAGGCAGGCAGTCGGCCGGAGTCCCCTCTTTTGGTGTTTTTGGGGTCCCCAGACTCCCCCAGTCCGTCCACAACATCATCCAGTGAGTGATTAAAATAAGTGTCAGATCATAATGATCCTTTGTCTAGTGATGCCACAATATAATTAATAAACAGACATTTTGATCAGGCCAATCAACCAGCATAGAAAGAGGATATATAGAGTTTCAAACCAACATTGTTACGCTCACAATCTTATAAAAGAAATGGGGAAAGGCCGAGGAGACACATAAGCATCAAGTGTAAATTGTACTACAAAGTATAAACAATAAGACTCATTAAGGCTCAGATGACAGGCGTGCGTCTACGAGACGAGACATTTGTGCTCGTCATTTTTTAGCTATCTTGAATAAGAGTGATAATATTACATGAATGTACTTGCATAGATTAAATAGATTAGTGATTAATAGTCAAAGAAATTGGGAGTAGAAGAAAAAAGCAGCAAAGAGAATAATAGTTTGGGTCAAAGACGCTTCAGTTGTGATAAAGAGAACGAATATATAATAGTTACTTACTAAGTTAGTCCTTACTTCCTTAATATAAAAATAAAATAGACAAATGAAGAGACAGACAGAGACGGAGAGGTAGTGGATGGGATGAGTCATGAGACGATGGATATTAATTGGAAGTTGGGGAGTTCGAGAGCAAATATCAAACACCGACCGTCCATGGAAATGGAAAAACCTACCTTGACGTTCAATTCAATTAACAACCCTGAAAACCCGGGCTCTCTTTTTTGACAAAATAACGCCAAGGAGAGTGGTCGCTGTCGTGGATGTTATTCCTTTTAGTTCCTTACTATCCCTTCCTTCCGGTGACCGGATTCCTCTCCCCACCACCACACACCCGCCACCAGTGGCCAGAAGATTACTATCATTGTTATGATATTAATTAAACCAGATTCTAGATTTCTTTCTTGAGGAATTAGTTTGACCACCACTCGTCATCAGTTTGACTACTGTATGGATCATCTTGAATCAATCCTTAATTAATCATCTTTAACCAATGTCCTCAGGCACGAATCTGAATATCTGATTGAAACGGACGGTTGGACCATTGGAAGCTGCAGATTAGCAGTAAAAAGTGAAACCTCAACGGCTCAACCTCAAAACTTAACATTCCTGGGACTTGGTGTAAAATGAATCCAGATGCATATCAATTATTCGATCAAGTGAAGTGGTCCAACTGGATATGGTTGGCCCGTTTGACCCGTGATTCAGTGGCTACAACTGTTTTTTAAGTCGCAGATGTATCCGATATTCCGATTGACTCTCACAGCACAAACCACTATCTACCTTAATTAAACCCTCTAAAAACCAGATTCGAGATTAGCTTTTGTTTAGAAATTAAGGCTTTTGACTGTTCAAAAGGGTATGCCTAACTTATATGGACCAAGTGCCCAGATTTGTTAAGTCAAGTGGGTAGGTGTATGTATTGTTAATGGCAGGTGGTGAACATCTTCGAACCGGGCCATTCAATTTAGACCCAACTTTTGGGTTGTAAATCAACTAATATGACCAACAAAGCACAATTAATTGTGAGGAGAAAGATTAACAATAATGACCAACGTGATGAGTGACCCCGTTCTAAGACGGTAACCGGTAATAGCCAATAGTCATGGTGGTGTGCGATTCGGAAGGAATTCAAAAAATTTGTAGGCAGGTTAGCCTCATGTCAAGTTCTTGCTTCTGTTGGGCTTTTCTCCCTCAGGTCTCCTTTTGGGGAGTAAGGAACCGATTTGATCAGGAATCTCTCTAGAGAACTAGAATGAACCTCCACCAGTTGAGTTAAGTTCAGATCAGTCTATACTTTATATAGATGTTCCTCCTCTAATTAATCAACAACAATATTAATTACAAATAAATTGGATGTTTTCAATTTTCTTCTTATTTGGATAATTTTATTCATTTGTAAGTGTTCTAATACTGTTTATTACATATAAGCCCCTCGCCCCTTTGACAAAGACAAGTCAGTGAAGAGTGAACCCCACCATCTTAGACTTAGGTCACTTAAACAATGGAAAAAGGAAAGAAAAGATGTTAAGGTCCAGGCACAATGGCTTTGTTCTGGAAACAGACGTTAAGAAACTAAAGCTATGGACGCACGCACCTTATTTGGGTGCATGCATCCTTTATTTCTAAATTCTAGCAGCTAAACGTATTTCAATAAATTCCAATCAAAATTCAGGTTTTCCAATTTTGTTTTACTAATTAACAGGAATACTTGAAGAAATTTTTGTTTCTTCCAAGTTCTCATGCCCTACCCCGCCCCCCCCCCCCCCCCAATTTTGTGTTTTTGACCATCAAAAGATTGAAGAGACATTTGATAAAAGCTGAAGTGACTGAACTGAATTACTCGTCGTCTTGTCTTTTAGTGCCCCCTCTTATGGGAGGGCTTTCAAACCGTGGCTTTTGGCTTTACATGAACCACGAAACCCAACCCGAAAGTCATAAAGCCCCATTGGGTAAAACTCAAGAAAGCTGAAAATAGGCTTAAATAATCCTAAAATTTGACATTCCAATGAAGCTATATGGAAGGTAGTTTCTCATAAGCAGTTCAGTCAACGTAGCTCAATCACTGCATAAGCGATCCAATGAAGCCAGATTTGGGCTTTATTATATATTATAATATTTTTTCTTATTTAATTATATATATATATATATTAAAATAAGACAATAATTGATTCAGTTCAGCAACTTCAGTCCTTATGGAACAGCCCCTGAGCAGAACACGGTGAAAAATGGATACCAGACCAATTGGTTGTTAATATTTTACATGTAACATTGTATGATTTAATTAATTAATTGTCTCATTTCCCCTTCAAGGTTTGATAACAAAGAAGACATTAATTCTAACAGTAGAAACTGGAACAATAATATATATGAATATTTAAATGTTAATAGTGAGAAATTTAATGAAATTATTTTATAATATCTAGTTTTGCTAGGGAAGATGATAGTAATAGATTGGATTGTGACATAAGAGTAGCTGAGTAGGATAGATTTGTGAGGTGCAGCAAAGACTAATGAATGAAAAAGGCTATTCAAGCAAATGAAAGCAGCACCAAGTCCTAACCTATGGAAAATAGGGATGGATAGGTGGAAAGGGAGGGAGGAGACTGAAAAGAAGTTCAACCGGAAATTCCTCAAGGTAGATAGATCCACCAGCTGCGATTTTTCATTTGTCATGGTTTCATTCAACTGACTGTTGGGAGGAAGCAATTGATTGATTGATTGATTACTTAGATACTATACTTGGAGATATTGCATTATTGTAACGTGGATCTCTATATGAAAGCCAATTTTATTGGGATCCATCGGAGAGAATATTAGGGCACTGGTTCTACAGATTGATACGTCTCATCATCACTTCCGAAGCCAGAGCCGATGAGCGATGAGGAGGGAAGCCTCCAGCACAGAACCCAGCAGCAGGAGCCAGTACTTGTCGGCTGCTCGCTTCACTGGAATCGTGTAATAAGAAAACGGAAGCGTAACCGCCGATGAATTCCAACGCAATTTTGCGGTGTATTACAATTAGATAGAACTTCATCTTCTCGCTTTTCGGCCGGCCGCAGAATCGCAGACGTTGACGGTAACTCATATGTATGCCGTACTACGAAATAGTCGTAGAAAAACTGGTTGGATAGTGCTTGGAGGCTCCCACCGTAATTAGTATATAGGGTGTCAAATGGACCGGTTTTGGATTGGACTCCGTCCAAATCAAAATCCATTTAGATGGATCGGACAGACCAACAAGACATATTGAATTTGAATGAATTGAACGGACCAATATGATATATTGGATTGGACCTAGTTCATCCATAATAAATTTATATTGGATTGGTCCAATATTTAGTCCATTGATAAAAGATAAGAACATAGGTGTCAATGGATCAGATTTGAATTAAAACCAATCTAACTTAACAGGAATTTTACATTAAACCAAGATATTAGAGATAAGAACATAGGTGTCACTGGCCTAAGTTGATCAAATGGGCAATTGACCACAATCCCTTTTCATATACAATTATATTGGGTTTTACATTAAACCAAGTTATTAGAGATTATCAGGTACTTTCTTGAGATGGATAAATGATTTACCTGCACACCAATGACACATTCTCTCTCTACTTTTTTTTATGTGAATAATAATAATGTGAGTTGCACAAAAACACTGAAAGCTTACTTATCCAAGCAAATGAAACCCGCGAAACACTTGCTCAAATAAATACTCAACCAATCAATGGGCCTAGAGCTAATGGGACATTCATCGTACATTTAGATATATGGTTATCGTAGTAGTGGGTCGTTGGATCATGAATTTCAGAACCCGATCTATTAATACTGCATTGCAGGAAAACACGGGAAAAGAAATTATCTTTTCACAATATATGACTTGACAAGAAACTTAAATTCTTAGAAAACTTAATTCACCCAAAAGAAATTCATTCAAAATGAGAAATTAAGAGCACCTGGGGAAATCTTTACTTTCAGATCTGTTTTAAGGAAAAATTAAAAATAAAATGATAGAAAAGAAAAACAGTTTAGCTCTCTCTCCTAATCTATCTTGCATTGTTAAATTACAATTGGAGTAATTGATGTCAATTCAAGGACAGGCATTTTGAATGTTTATGTCTGTAAGAAGTCTACATTAAGCCTGTCTTAAAATACATTTTCTCATGTACGTACATACATGAATGTCATCCAAATTGAACGGGGAGACCAGTCTGCTCTTTATACATACACTGATCTCACAGATACATTCCACCTTGCATCGGAAATATCTTCCATATTTATATATTATTATTATTATTTAATATTTTATAGGATATATTCTCAATTTAGTCATTGTGAGACGCCAGGAATATATTCCAATGAATGAGATTTGAAATCAGCCCCCCAGAATATAGTTTCCTACAATGTTCCACAGCACATCCTGCTGTGTATTGAGAATATCTCCGGTGATGCTCATCATTTTTTATACTTATCATCCAGAGATGTTTCTATAAACGGTAGGATGTGCTGTTGGACATTGTGGGAAGAGTACTGATTTGAACTCATTGAATGAGCCCCGTTTGATAAGTGAATGACAGAATTAATTAAAAGTATTCATTCAAATTCAGTGCTTCCAATTGATGCATGGCCTACCGCTCTATGGCCACCACCATCATGAATCTTTGGCTCCACCGCCGAGCCCTAACACCAAAACTCCTTGCAGGGCCACATATAACCTTGTTTCCATTGTCCGTCCTTTTTCTCTTTTTGACTGCCCCAGACCCATAAAAACCCTATGTTTTATACCTCTCTTTCACAATCCATTCGCTGCACTTCATTTGAGGCAGGATCTGCTCCTCACACCTAATGTCTCACACGCATATTTTACAATGCATTAGGAACATTTCCCGTATTTATTAGTTATTATTAATGGAAGATATTCCCAATGTAAAGTGGATATATCTGTGAGTCACTCATTTGTGAGGAACAGATCCGCTTGACTTCATTCACCCACGTAAGTCCAACAACAAGGAATGATCCTTATGCCACCTCACCAAGTCAACTTGTTCTCCGACTTGAACACTCCGGTTTCATTGCATACTAAGCTCTGTTAGCTAACTTGGCTTATAATAACCTGTGCGGTCCAAGAAAGACGCAGCCGGACCGATTTCGTGCAGCTCAGGTGGACCACAATTGCACTACCCACTAATTAAAAGAAACCATTTTCCCACCAAGGCGAAAGCTTGTTAATTTTTATTACCCAGCAAGAGTCGGAGAGACGCGGCCCGAAAGTCAAAGTGTCAAAGTTCAAAACTATCCTAGTCACTATTAGCATTAAACTAATAGCTAATTAAACAGGTTTTATTGATTCTTATAAATTAATCTAATCCCCTCTTGCGGCGTGTTCTCTCACATGCCCACACTATTTAATATTTTTCATTCCCATCCATCTTCCATCTATAAATTCGCCACTTCTCTCTATCCCTCCAAATTAGTCCAATCTGATTCACATCTCTGTCTCTCTCTCCCTCCTCCCCTTCTCTCCCATTCTTCATTTATTACTTCTCTCAATCGGATACAGAACAGACACTCGTTTTCCTTTGGTCTTTTCTCTGTCAATCAACGAACTCTTTCTCCATTTTGAGGGAATGGATGTTAACGGGAGAGGTTGCATCTCTGGAACTTCGAGTGAAGAAGAGATAGACCTTCGAAGGGGTCCATGGACTGTCGAAGAGGATCTCATACTCATCAATTACATTGCCAATCATGGCGAAGGTCGCTGGAACTCCCTCGCCCGGTGCGCAGGTAAAATACCATCCAAACGGATTGCTCTTATAGTGTTTTTTTTTTTTTCATCTCTCTTTTCTACATATCTGTCTTAAAACAGAGTTGTGGGTCTTCAAGCCTGCAGCTGGTTTAAAAGCCAAGAGCTTCTAGAGCCGAAACCGACGAGCAATAAAAGAAAAGAAAGCACGAAAGAAATTAATAATCGTTTCCATCTTTTCTTTCTCTTTTCCAGAATTTCGATGAAAACAAAGGTCCTTTGCTCAAACAAAGCTATATGAAAAGATATACATACAAAAGACCTTTGTTTTTATATAATGAGATTGGGTTAGAATATAGAAAAGCCATGTAAAACAATTTGGATATTTGGCTAGACCATTTAAAACAATAACAAACCATAGATATGTCGGAATATCCTATCACTGAACAATAAACAACAGAAGGAAGAACAAACCGTGAGAAAATGGGCTTCTCAGAAAACTTTACCAAAATTTAAAAAAAGAAAAAGAATGGGACCTTCTGGTGTCTTTCTTGAATTCGAATCTAACCCCATTTCCTTGAAACAGGTCTGAAGAGAACCGGAAAGAGTTGCAGATTAAGATGGTTGAACTATTTACGCCCGGACGTTCGACGTGGAAACATCACCCTTGAGGAACAGCTTTTGATTCTCGAACTTCATTCTCGCTGGGGGAATCGGTATGCCTGACAAAATCTCCATCTTAGTATCATCCGGTTTTATTTCTCTGACTGTTTTGTGTCATTTAATCTAATCTACTTTCTTTGTTTCCGGGAACGATTCCAGGTGGTCTAAAATCGCTCAATACTTGCCAGGAAGAACCGATAACGAGATCAAAAACTACTGGAGAACAAGGGTTCAGAAGCACGCAAAGCAACTCCAATGTGACGTGAACAGCAAACAATTCAAAGACACCATGCGTTATCTATGGATGCCGAGGTTGGTCGAGAGAATCCAGGCAGCTGCTGCAGCTTCTTCGACCGCCAATACGACGTCGACGACGACGACAAACACCGCCACTGTCGCCTATCACTCCATCAACGGTGACAATTCCGATATCATGTCGAGTCAGGTCCCGTCTGCGGGGAGCAACAACGACGTCGGGATTGCCCAAGTTAATACCAGCTTCACCCCTGAGAATTCGAGCACCGCCGGTTCATCAGACTCCATAGAAACTCAAGTATCCCCGGTTTCGGACCTGGCCGATTACTATACCACTGTTCAGCCCAACAGTTACGTCGACAATTTCCAAGCCTCCCAGGTTAATTATCAGGAATCCCTAACTAGCCCCACTGGTTACTTTAACCAAGGGTTAGATTTCCAAGCCATCGATCAGAACAACATGTGGTTGGTCGATGGGGACACATCGGACAATTTGTGGAACATTGAGGATATTTGGTTCATGCGACAGTAGGCTAATAGGCTACTAAGTACTAGCTAGCTTACAAAAGCTCCAAACAATGAAGGAAAATGTGTAGAAAGAAAGCAGAACATAGATTAAAAAATTACAAGACAGAGAAATCAGAATTAATTAGGATACAAAGGGGATATTGGAAGAAGGGAAACCCAATTGTGGATTCTTAGACTTTTATCTTGTGGATTCTTCCTTTTTTTTTTTCTCTCTTGAAATTATGTACTTTGAGATATTTGAATCTCATTCTTTTAGCTTAACTTTTGTACTGATCTAATTTAGAAGCCTTGCCAAATTTAATATTAAATGTTTTTTTTTTTTGTGAATAATTTGGCTCCACGTCTCCAGCTTTTTCTTGCATCTTATTGAATAAATTTATTTGTGTATAATAATTATTAGTGAGTGGAATTTCTTCTTTTAAGCGAAGTCCATGGGGCATGGACCGGATTAAGAAGAGTGCTCCACCTTTACCAATATGCATTAGAAAAGTAAAGTGAAAATGACTGGGACAGGTGGCATCACCCCAGTGGTCGGAGAGTGGTCTAGTCACTGATTAGCGATGGCTTTTAGAAAAAGCTTAACTTGATCTTATCTGCTTCAATGACTCTTTGATCACGTGAGTGGAATGTATGGTCACCTGATAGCTGCTTTTTGTTTGCTTCAAACTTTCTATTCTCTGTGTGTGAATTGTGATTGATTGAAACCAATGGGCTGGGGCTGGGATGGATTGAGGGCCCGCAATATCAATTTATTTATGTTTATAATTATCAATTAGTCCAGAATAAGTATGATGAGAAAATAGACAACATTGTGTGTTTTAATAAGTCCATAATAAGTATGATGATACAATAGACAACGCACAGTGTTGGGGCGTCTCATGTTAGGCGTTTGGCAAGTCTTTTTGTACAGTTTTTTTGCTTTATTTTTAAGTTTAGGGGAAAATTTATGATGTGGAAAAGATATATCTTTGACCAATCAAAACCTACCTATGAATTTTGATAAATAATACCTTATTGACTACCACCTTTATGATTCCTGTTTATTGGTTAGTTGTTTTTTTTGGATATCATATCTTTTTCATATCATAGTTGAACCCTAAGTTTAGAGATCAATTTTTGGTCTCTTTTATCGTTTGGTAATAAAAAAAAAAAAATTGAAAATACTTGTATTCCAGAAGGGTTCAACTATGATATGAAAAAAATATGATATCGGAAAAACAACCGACCAATAAATTAGAATCATAAACATGGTAGCGAATCAAGTGTCATTAATCAAAATTCATGGGTGGGCTTTAATTGATCAAAACTCTTTCCATATCATATCTTTTTTGTATCATAGATTTTCCCTTCCAGAAAACTCACTAAAGCCAAAAATCAAGAAGCTTTTAAAAATTAAAAATATATTATTTGTCTAAAATCTGAAAAGTAGTATACATGCTTTTCTATTTTTAGAGGCTCTGAATAGATAATGTTGTTTGTTTTGGTCAATCCTTCAACATCTAAAATTCTTTGATTTTACTATTTTACCCCTAAAATATACTATTTGGTAATTTTGAGTTTAGTGGTCTTGTAGAGTATAGCCTTGTGGAGAGCTTCACCATTGTCTCTAACCTCAATCACCGCTAACAATTGACTGATTTCATACCAGAAATTTAGGAGAGAATTCATATAACATTGACAATAATAAACTCAAATTCATTAAAGTGCTATCACCCGGTTCTCATTGATGACATCAGACAACCGCACCAAAACTTAGAATATGGAGATAAGTTCCGAAGATTACCAGATTTGTAGTGTGGCCAAGGAATGGGATTTGCTGCAATGGGAGATGGTTGATGCAGATAAAACCATTGTTGTTTCTATGCTGAAATGAGGGAAATAATTGATGAAGATAAAATCACTATTGCTTCCACATAGACCTGGCAATTGGATTGGGTGGGTCGGGTTCAGGTTGGGTCAAGGTACTTTGGGTTGATTTTGGGTCGGATTGAGTTTTGGGTTGGATTGTCAAATGCTTGACCCTAACCCTAAATTTTCGGGTTAGGGTTGACCTATGGGTCAATTCAGGTTATCCAAAAAATAATTGAAATTTAAAAATAAAGAAAAATTACATGAAAAATGTCAAAATTAAAAGAATTAACCTTAAAATTCCAAATACAAAATAAAAAACTTAAACATTTAACAATTTAAAGAGTAAACTATAAAAAGTAAAGACTAAATAGAAAAATATAAAAAGTGGAAACTTCTAACAATGCATAAATAGTCCCAATTAGACTTGACAATTGGATCAGTAGGTTGACCCATGACCCAACCCAACCCAGTTTTTTCGGGTTGGGTTGGGTCATTTTCACATTTGGTTAGTTAAATATGAGACCCTAACATTGTTTTTTTGAGTTGGGTTGGGTCAGGTTCGCAGGACTTGAGATTTCGCCCAAAAATGCTATTGTGATGCAGGTTGGAGATGGTGTGAATCATCAATTACGAACAGGATTGAAACACTAGATCGATGTATTGGTTGATTGACTAAGGTTTTGGACTCTCCTCACAAACGTCCTAGACTCCATTGATTTTCGTGAGGGTGATTGAAATGTATCATAGCACTTGACAAGCTAGTAGAAGTCCAAGATGAAACCAAAGAATTGTAGTGGTGGAAGAGTGACGGTGATGAATAGGGGAGCCATGAGGTCAAAGGGGCGATGAGAATAGGGGAGTTAGACGAAGGGAAGAAGAGAGAGAGAGAGAGAGAGAGAAAGAGAAGAAGAATAAGGAATGGTAAAGAGAGAGACTAGGCACGGGTGGCGCCACGACTGCTAGGAGTTGTAGTGCGATGATATGAAGCAAAGGATGCAAAGAACGTTGGGGAAGAAGAAGAAGAAGAAGAAGAAGAAGAAGAAGAAGAAGGGAGAGAGAGAGAGGGGGGGAGGTAGAAGCTTGTTCGTTGTTGCGTCAAGTGGAGAAGAAGAACAATGCCAAAAAATATATCAAAAAAGAGATCGAGGGCGGTGGATCTCCTTTCCTATTCAAGTTGAAGAGTTTGAATGGCCTCATATTCAAGTTAAAAGAGGGGCATAACAAGTCATTTTAAAAATATATAAAGTTATTTTGGACTTTTGGCCAGGTCTGAAACGTATCTAATCGTGTCAATGCCTAGCTCAAGTCTTGCTAGTTCAAATCTAAAAATTCGTTTAAGATCATCTATTCAAACACACATCCGGTGTCTGAAAAGCAAGTTTTCTAGAATGCCAAATGTCTGAAAAGTGTTATCAAACACCTCCTAAAATACTTATTAAATGATCTTGATTTTTAAAAACAAGTGACTCTAAAAGCTCAATATATTCTTTGGCCATGTGGACCATCAAAAGATCTTTCTTAAAAGACTTGTCAGACAATACCTATGGCAAGTATCCTACTGTAGATGGCCAAAAGATTGTCAAACAATACCTATGGTAAGTATCCTACTCTAGATGGCCAAAAGATGTAATGAGCTTTTGAGGCCTTATCCTTGAAGATCTAGACCCTTTAGTAAGTATTCTACTCCACCATGATCTATGAAGCAGTAAATGAAAAGTTTTAAGTGATGTAAGACTTGAAGCTTCCAAATTTTTAGTCATTTTGGTTTTCTATACACTTTTTAGGGCATAAGTCTTTACGACTTCTTGTCTTTCATTGCTAAACATAGAAAGACCAAATTTTGAAAATCCAAAATACTATAATAAAAGACTTGACAAACACCTCATTAGTCTATTATTATTTTTTTAGGGAAAATTCCCGATTAGTACCTTGTACGATGGGCCTAGTGCCACTTTGGTCCCTAAACTTTAAAACGTGACAACTCAGTACTTGAACTTTCAAAACGTGTCAATCTAATACCTACTGTTAACAAGCCATCAGTTATGTATAACACGTGATGACATATGCAATTTAAATTTTTCGAAAATATCAAAATTACCCTTCAAAACATTGTTCATCATCTTCTTCCTCAGGAGTTATGGTTGAACCAAAACAATAGTGAACAACCCCAAACCAAAGCAATAGTAAATAAAACATTTAGATGGTCCGTCCAATCCATCTAAATGGATTTTGATTTGGACGGAATCCAACCCCAAACCGGTCCATTGACACTCCTACTTAAATGGATGCAATAAGGAGGTTATGTGAAAGTGGAATCCAATGAATAAACTAGAAAGGCAAATGTTTGAGTGCCTTCATTTTTATGTATTGTTTTTCCTTGAGAAATTTTTGCATAGAGAGGTATATGCATTAGAGAGGTATATGTATTTTCCTCTTCTTTTGGTGTTAATTATTTCTTGGAAATGATTTATTCGGTATTTGTGATTGAAATTTTATTTTCCAGCCCGATAGGATGGGTGGTCCTGGCGAAAAGATGTGCAATAACACACCCAAAGCTAGAATTATTCAAATATTCTCAAAACTATTAGATGATACTCAAAAAATATTTATATTTTTTCACATGCTAGGTTAAGAATAGGTATTAGATTCACACATTTTCAAAGTGCCAATATTGGATTATTGTATTATAATATTCGGGGACCAAAATGGTATTAGACCCAAATTACAGGGTGTTAATTAAAAATTTTCTTTTTTTTCTACTATTACTTGATTTGACGAGACGCATCGTATAAATAGGGGGGATACAGTGACTGCTCCGATTCTCCGTATCATTCAACGAACAGACCCTTGGAATGGTAAAATAGAAATTAAAAGTTATGGTGCGAAAAAAAGGTGGCATGTTAAAATAGAAATTAAAAAACGTGATGGAAAAAGAATCGGAGCAATGGCGGCGGAATCTAGACTTTTATATGGTGGTCCCCAAGTGAGCGTGAGGGTGGTGTTATGAGGATTCCACGTGTCTACCTTAATATATGCAACTGTAGAAGAAGGCTCCCTCGAGCAGAGCCGCAACCATTGAAACAGCCACCTCTTTTTTCAATTCGTACGTTTTTCTCTTACAAAGGAGAGAGATAGAGAAAAAGAGCAGACATGGCAGGCAAGAACGAACAGCTGGCATCCATAAACCTCGATCGAAAACTAGCCTTTCCTCCACATCCACGTTACTGTCGTCGGGCCCACATTGAATGGATCGATAATTTCAAATTTCAACCGACTCTCCTCTCTTTAGTCTTCAGTCTTCTTATTGTGTGTGGACCGTGGACCGTCAAACATGGGACCCATTCAGCCCACGTGGGCTTTTGCACTCAGGAATGTTGCGTCTGCTCGTTTCATCCCAAGTCATTTAATCACCCAATAAACTGATAAAGAACTAAGGATGTAGTCAAAGGAAACTTGGCGGGACCCACCATCGTTCAGATATCTGGTGGGACTGTAGTCAAAGGAAACCAGGTTACTTGGGCTGCATTTGGAAGCGCTTGGAAGGAACGTATACTTATGATCGACATAAAACTCTATTCCAGTTTAAATTTAGTGACATTTAGATGAAGGGGTGGAGGGGGGATTTTTGGGCCATAGGCGGGGTCGTGGCTTCCTTGGGTCCCCCTCGGCTCCGCTTCCGTTTAGATGGAGTAGAGTTTTACATTGTGAATCAATGTAAAAACTTATTAAGAATAAAGTTTTATATTGATTTTATTGATGAAAAACTTTATATTTTTTATACTGATTTTCAAAATATAAATCACTTATATATATGACTCATTGTAAAACGTCTTCAGTGTATTTTTATATTGATGACATTTTACAACGATTCAAATGAAGCCTTAAGAACCAGGTATACTTCCCTATAATTTTGGATGGGATAATATTTATTGAGATAGGGAGGCTGACTGGATAGTTCGCTCCACCTAGGGGTGGACTGAATGGTAAAAACCCTAATATTTACTAGCCAGGTCAGGTAGGGAGGCTGACTGGATAGTTGATGTTTATAGATTTCAACTATGGAATATAAACTCTAAAGTGTAGGAAGAATGAATTATTTTATAGGATTTTTAGACTGCACTCCATCTCTGAATTCAGATTTACAACAATTCAAATTTATAAATACCTCCACCAATAATACCCATACTCATACCCACCCATGAATTAACATCAATTCCGAACTGGCACCTATCCTCAGCTGTACGATGAAGCTAAAATTAGGGGTGGACTGAATGATAAAAGCCCCTTATTTTATTTTGAAGAAGTGGCAAGGTGTGACAGGGAGACGAATGAGCAGAGTTACATCTTGAGCTAATACTTACTTGTCACCTCAAACATTCCTAGGGTCGTTACCAACTGACTTGGTCAAATTTACCTCGTTTGCATTTCACAGTTTTTGATTTTATCATTTATGTGACACTCAGCAGGAAAGGGGTACAAATTCAAATATTTATAGTGTAAAACCTGTTTGTATTTTTATTAGGCTCAATTTTGAAGGAGTATAAAAAACCAAATATGTACATTAATGCAAATGTAACGTTTAGAATATATTTTGTATTTTTACTCTTCTCAAACATGTTTTAAGTTTATTTTGATTTATAACAGTTTTTCTAAAAGATAATATGAAAATAAGCCAAATGCTAGAATGTGGAAGAAAATATTTACAAAAGTGGCTCGAGAGATTTGGGTGGTCAACCTAGTCAAAATGGCAAGAACCAGTTGCCTAATTTGAAGCCTAATTTGTAGTCATTGGGACATCGGCCACAATAAGCATAGGTCTAGGAATGACAATATCAGACAAACAGAGCTTCAATCAATTACACGTGTAAAATTCTTTTTTGCATGGCAATCTTCTATATGTATTTACAAAGTAGCCACCGGGTTTTGTGGATCCCACATGTCCTTCTCATGTTTGTAAATTGAATTATGGATTATAACATACTCCGAATTGTGAGTGAGGTTACGAGTCTTTTTTGTTATTGACTACATAGTAGATTTTTGCTTCTCCTTCGTCTGTGAACGGAAATTATAAACTGAATCACGTAAATCTGTTATTTGTGCTTGCTTCTTTTTATCTCTACCTTACTTTTATTTGGGTGCCATTGAAATATGTTTAACAAGGTATGTCAGTTCATATACACCCCACATTGATCGATACGCTAATATGCTATAAAACACATTATCAGACATCACAATGGCTATTTCATACTGGATATATGTGCTCCCCTCCATTGTTCTTCCCAGCAAAAACTGAAGCCTTAGCAATTTTGGAAGGTATGAAGTGTGCCATTGCCATGGACCTTGTGGCTCTCATCATTGAAAGTGATGCAAAACACATCATCCACATTCTCTCTTCGGGTGCAGACCCTCCTTGGAGATTACATTCTATTATTCTAGAATGTAGGCATTTTGCTTCTGGCTTTGTGTCAACCAGTTTTATTCATGCATTTCGATCTTATAAATGCTTAGCCCACGGGCTAGCAAACCATGCTGTCAAATACAATCATGCTATGACCTGGTCCACTCCTCCAGATTTCATCATTTTATATTTCTGTATGAGATGTAACCTGTTGTTTTGAAATAATTATTTTACCTCTGCTTCAAAAAAAAAGTGCACAACCCACTATGGTCTTCATATTCATGAGTCATCATCCTCTATTGTTGCTTCCTATTCCGACTCTAACTAAGAAATATGTCCCGATTGATGACCACCACTTCTTATTGGCTGATATTGCATTTTCTTTGGGCCCAACTTGTTCTTATGGGTGTCTAGAAATCATACTACGGTTTCACGATCCAGTACTGAAGCTTAGTTCAACGTCGTGCCATTGCATTCACTGTTACAGGAGATTGGCTTTCGTGTCTCAATTCCTCCAACCGTAAGTTGTGACAACCACCAACTGATAGTGGCTCGATTGATAGGTTTTTTGGCTTGTTGTAACGAATTGAAGGCCTCGGATTGAATCTTACTGCAATTAAGGCTTAGTTTCGAAGGAGTATTTTAGCTTATTTTGCATTCTACATATTTGTATTTGTATTCCTTCCAAACTAAGAGAGCCTAAGGCTGTATTTGGTTGCAGTGCAACTTTATTTGCACTAGTGCAAATGCATAGAAGTGCAAATGAAAAAAAATGCAAATTCTAATTTAATTTTGTTTTGTGTTTTACTTTATTCTGTTTCATGTCTTAATATATTTCATTTGTAATTCAATCAAACAAAATAAGCTAAAATTTGAAACAAAAATATGTCAGAATTTACACTCAAATCATTTGTCCTGCCATAGTTTTGCATCAGTGCACATTTATTTGCATTGCAACCAAATACAGCCTAAGGCTATGTTTGATTGCAATGCAATTTTATTTGCAAATGCATGGAGTGCATATGAAATAATCCAAACTATAGTTTATTTTTTTTTTTCGATTTTATTTTATTCTACTTTAATTTCAGGTCTTATCTTACGTCATTTGTACTAGAATCAAACAAAATAAGGTAAATTTTAAATAAAAAATCAGAATTTACACCCAAAATTACACTACCATAATTTTGCATCAGTGCAAATTTATTTGCACTGCAACCAAATGCAACTAAGGTTGAAGCGTTATGGGTATAGAGATTGAGCTACCCCTATTGTGTAGCTCCATGAAAAGAAGGAAGTAATGTGACAACTAAGATGCCATATATCTCTCCTATAATCTTGCATTCCACATTCCAACAAAACATATTTAAATAGATTATCATTTTGTTTAGAAACAAGTTTTCAAAAGCTGTTGAATGTCAAGTATATTCCTACCAAGCATCAACTAGCAAATATTCTCACTAAAGAAATGACTAAACCATGCTTCTATTTATGTTCCAAGCTGTCTGTGGTTCCCACCCAATCACCTTGAGAAAGGATGATAAAAATAACATCAAATGCGGCAATAAATATGGCTCATGAAAATTGGGTGGTCAATTAAGTCGAAACGGCAACGATCAGTTATCCAATGTTAAGCCTCACCTTTAGTATTCTGGTGTTTTAAAATCGTTGTTGATTTAGATGATCGGACTGTTTGGTTCAAGATTTGTTTAGGTAATCGGTTTCATTTCATCCTAATTTATTTTTTCTTGACCAAAAATTGTTGATTTGGTCAGTAACCTATTAACTTGCGTAATTGAACCAACCCATTCAACCCAAACAATAATTTTTAACTATTTTTTATTTTAATTATTATTATTTTTTTATTTTTTTAAATTGAACCACTAATCCAAAAACAGGTAGCTAAAGTGGTTTCATTTCTAGGTGGGTTTTGAAAACATTGATTCAAATAATGTTTATTCAATGAAAATTTCGGTCCACTGTTTTCAAAACAAAAAATTGATCACTTAACCAGTTCCATTTTACTCCAAAATCACTTTTTGTTCAAACCGTCGAACCATCAACTTGAATAATGGTTTTTGGTCGTTTTTTATTCTTTTTTTTTTTTGTCAGAACGAACTATCCATTTGGACCGAATGATCAACCAATATATAAATTCAAACCATGTGTACATATGGGAATTATAACTGTGACTACACCTTTCCCCTTGTATTGGCATGCATTTTCCTTTATGACATCGGGTCAGAGTTTTCTTACTTATTATATGAAAGAAAAATGTTATTTTCACATGCTATAAAGTCTCTCAAAATAATTCTCGATTCTTCTTTTAAGTGAAGTACATGATTGAACCTTTTTTTCTTGGTTAAGCCTGATTACGACAAGATAATTAGTCCTTTTTACTCTTAACGTTGCGTTTTAAGTCAATGTAAAGCATCATTAGTGTAAAATTACATAGATAATGTTTTATATGGAACCATTAATAAAGTAATTGCTTAAAATTCGAAAGTTGTGCTGAGATTGAACTGTTAATAAAGTAATCGTTTGAATTTTGAAAATTGTGCTGAGAAAAGTAGAGTTTTACACTGATTTTGTCGGTGTAATATTTACATTGATAATCGATATAAAACTCTATTTTAATGAACATTTACATCAGTTTATGATGTAAGACTTCACTTCATCCAAAAACATGCAGAATTGAATTAGAGTGAAGTTTTACGTCAATCATAATTATACATTTATTTCAAATATCGACAAAATAGAAGCGATATAAATATTTATACCAATAACATTTTACATCGATTCCAAACACAGTCAAATTTTAGTATATATAAAGATATATAGATAGTGTGCGGATGGATTCATGTCTCAATTTCTAGCTGATTTGACAATAACCTGAATACTTAGACCTGGTTCACTAGCGCATTGTTTTGGAGATGTCGAAGAAATAGAATTGCTTGTGCGACCATGCAACAATCCAACCCCTCCACACATTGTTCGCTTAGATAACAAGCAATGAATGGAGAAGAAAAAAAGAGAGTCCATAGGTGAAAACGATTGAACCACGATATCGACATGCCATAAATGATAATAAAAGTAACAACTCTCCATATTGGTTATCTGGATCAACATATAACCAACTAATTCAGTAGAATTTCAGTGGTCTTCATATATGTCGTAGTATTGACGAGAGCTTAAAGTGGTGTTTCGGATTACGCCGATGTCTCAAAAATCGGTCTCACATCAGTGATTTTAACATCGGTGATTATTTAGCTGTTTTGTTGGCCAATTTCTTAGAAATCAGTAAATCGGTCAGAAATCCACATCTGATATGGATAAAGGAGATAGTTCCTATATGGTTCCGAAACTTTTGTTTATTTGCAATATAAACACTGAACCGGGGTATTTATTTACCCCCGGTTCGTGTTTGTTTGATATATTAAAAAATAATTATTATCAGATCAAAAATGTGTTTTCTAACACTTTTGCACTCTGAGAAGAGAGCATTACTGTACCTCTAGTTGGAGCATTTAATGATGGGTCCACCCACACTTTGCACTGATTTCAAACAAACAAGATGAGTGCAAGAATGGGTTAAAATGTGAACTGTATTTACATTCATGAACGGAAAAAATGGTAAATATACAATATAATGCCCATATTTGTATTTGCATTACAACCAAACTTAACTATAAACACAAAAGTCACTGCTAATAATCATCAATGCCAAACAAACTCATAACTGATATTTGAAAAATCAGATGGCATGACAACGATGATATCAAACAAATCAATTTCTAAGATTTCACACAACTCACTGATCTCAAAAACCAATAAATTTTGAATAATCTCGTGAGAGTAATGAGCATCAACACAAAACATCACCTAAAATGGCATTAACCTTGATTTGGTCTCGTTTACTACTTGCGTGAAAGCTCACTGCTCACACCGAAAGTAAACAAAAGATGATTAATGGATGCCCCACTCAGGCATATGGGCTTTACATGTTTAGTATATCTTCCCCAGCCGTAACGAATTGGGGAAATGCTCAACATAGAATTCCACTAGTGGAAAGCTACTAACAAGATAGATATTTTGATATTGGTGGAGGGAGGATTTCAAATCCACCCTGGGATCGATCAACCTGAATACATCTTTTCATGTCTCGTCTTATTCATTTCATTTCAAACTGCTGTTAAGTGCCCTATAAGGAAATATGGCGGGCACCCCATGAATTCATGTAGATTTCAACTCAGGAATCCTTTTTCATCCCCTAACATCAAAAAAATTGATTTCTTTGTTAATAGGATTCAACGTCTCAAGTGGATGCATACTATTTGAGGAATACAGTTCATCCTTGCCCAGAATGAGTAAGAATTCAAAAAATGAACTGGCACACAGCAGTGAGAATTTGAGCTATGAACAAGTCCGACGATGGTACAATATCTGTTGCAGCGAATGATGCAGTACGTTGCAGATAGTTGAGTGGGAGTGGCATCAACTGTTACCGTTTCTTCAACTACTGTCAATCATGTAATCCATGATTGGTGGATTATGTATATGTAAGACTATACGGAACTCGTTAAGTTAGGTTAGTGTTCTTTTGTTAAATATGAAAGTACACTTTATTAAATATGAATCAATGAAAAATAAACAGACTTTAATATGATTGGTTAAGATTTGGATTTGAGTGACAACTTGAATATAATTGATATGGGGCCTTGGGGTGGAGTCTAATCAGTTTAACTGAATATGATGTGACAAAATAAATCTCTCAATAGAGATCAACCCCGGAATATTTAGATAAAAACATCAATGATACCAAACACGACCTTAATGGCTTATGTCATTGTTTTGAGCACTGAATTGAGCTATCCGACAACAAGCCTAGACAAAATGGAATGAGAGAAAAAAATATATATAGATCATGAAAATAGAAATACACTTGAGAGATAATTATCGAGAAACGGCTTTTGGTCCCACAATTTTGTATGTAAGATATAGAGAGAGTGGACGGGGTAGTGCCTTGACAAATGACCACATCTCATCAGATATGGACAAAAAAAATAGCATACAAGGAAGACGGGTCAAGCTGCTGAATTTACGTTCTAATAAACTTGCAAGTTCCGAGTAAACGACTTAGTGGGATTTGGTGAGGGGCCTGAAAAATGGGCTAATGGGCTCACAGCTTACGTTAGAGACGCAGTTGAGCCTATAAATTTCTGACTCAAGACTTTTGTTTGTAGAGCCTCTTTCTCTGTCTCTAGAGGGTCGATGGGTCTTGTTTGACAATCACAACCACCATTCTTTATTTATTTATTTTATTTTAATGTTCCCTCCTGAACGAACTGCAAGTTGCATGAGTTGAGTCGCCATACAAATCAATAAATCCAATGTTGCAACTCTGGGCCGCATTTGCCCACAATAATACTACAAAATTGAAACTCTAGGCCACAAAGTCACTACTTGGATTTATCCAATTTGCCACCATTTATCCACCCAAACCTTTTGTTTGTTTCTTTTCTTTTTGACCTATTATGAATGAAATGAAAATGAGAAAGTAGGCCCACCCCTCAACTTTACACTGGATAAATCAAGCTCAAGTAGACGTTTTGGGCCTAAAGAAATGGACACCCCAATGGATTGTTTTTATGGGCCAATCAGAGATGGCTGTGGGCAGATACATATCCACTACCCATGACATGGAATGGAGTACTCAACCCATCCCCCTTATTACTTAAACGAGTTTCTCAGTTTCATGACTCATCTCGAATCTCTGGTGTCCTCCTGGGTGCCTTAGCTTTGAATCAAAACGTCAGTTTGTTTTGATGAAGAATGTATATATATAGGTCCATTTTTATACCAGATACAATGGACAACGGTAGGTGGTCCTGGTCTTTGAACAAACCAGCCGCTTGATTTTCCAACTTTCCAATGTCAACCCTCTCTCTAATGTATTTGTATTTTTAATTAATATTTCATCAGCTTTGATTTGACCTTTATTTGTTGTTTTCTCTTATTACGCGTTTCTTCTCTGTTCAGCGTGCCAAATGCTGAAATAAAGCCAAAATTAAGCATGCTACCTCTCCCCCGTTATAATGGGATTGTGACCCACGAAATGATGGATCCAATCAAATCTTTATTTGTGTTTAAGTCCAGGTGTAAATGGGGCAGTGCCACCATAACCGGTACGGTACGATAGTACGCGGGCCAGGTCAGGCCTAGTATGATAGTTGGGGCCATTCGGGCATGGGGTCTCAATAACTATAAATAGCTATATAGGGGGGTATTTATGCATTCTGGTTTTGCGGGGAGAAAGAATGACACAAATGCCCCCTAACAGCTATATAATAACTAGTTTGGGGGGGGGGGAATTTGGGTAAAGTGATAAATAACTTTACAATGATCAAAATACCCCTCTCAACAACCGAAAAATGACTAGTTTTTATGATATTTTGGGCAATTGAATTATTTTCAATTCTAATAAATAACCTTATCCTCCACCATTCTCATCACACCAATTCAACAATTCTCACTTTTTCTCTCAATTTCCCAAACCTGTCCCATCCCAAACCCATTAAACCCCTTGACCGAATGTTTTCTACTAAAAAAAATTACTTAATACTTATAGTATGACTTGAACCTTGATCAATTAATAATAGTGCCAAATCTCTTACCACTACTTTAAGCCACTAAGCCATCTTGCCATTTATTTCATGTAATGAAATAAAATAGATTTTATTAACTTTTGTGTTCATCAAAACATTCAATACATATATATGATTAACAATTCCAACTAAAAATAAAAATAATAATAATATTTAAAATTAGCATTTTATAACTAAATGAAATAAAAAATCTATCAAATTCAGATTTACATCAAATGATGATTTTAATTCCAAGAAATTTATACAAATAAAATATTAATAATAGAATAATGATTTTAGTACTTAAAATTTATAAATTTGTGCATGATATATAATATAATAGGTTCATATTTATGTATCCTGAGTATCGGGTATCAGATACCCTAAAGTCAAAACCCGAACCCGTCCTAAACCCTATAGGGTTTTAATCTAAAATCCCAAACCCTACATGGTTTTGGTAAATGGGTCATATTAGGGTTGGGACGGGTCGAGTACCCAAAAGTTCTCGCAAAATTGCCATCCCTAGTCTCAATCTCTCATACATTCTCTAACTCTCAAATTCTCAACTTTATTGAAGTTTCAACAAGAAGAATGCTTGCTCAATAGCTCAAGTATCTCAACTCTCAAGTTAGCAATTTGGGAGGCTTGGACTCTTGGAGTGGAAAGACTTCAATCGTTGAAATCAAGTTGGGATTCCGAACTAGCAATCTAGGTAAGTGCAATGAAATAAATTTTTATTTTTTTTAGAATTAAAAAATGGCCGACTCCTCCCAAAACCAATTCCTCAACATGTTCAATGTCAATGATATTCAATTGTAGTATGGTAGTATTAGCACCAATATGGATGCTATTGATACTGATGGAACTTCTACCCCTAGTACTGATATTGGGGGAAAGAAAAATAAGGCCACTAAGTTGATTAGCCCGGTTTAGAAAATATTTAAAATAGAGGAGGTTTAGAGGAAGGGAAACAAAAAGCTATTTTCCATAAATGTAAGACATACTTTAGCTATTGTGGCATCGATGGTATTAACCATTTGGGTAGACATTTGTTCACCCATGAGAAAAATGAAGAAGAAGAAGGGAGATAAAGCAACACAAACACAAATTGTGTAGGGGGTTTTGGTCCTTTTAGATATTCTCAAGAAAAATGAGGCAAGAATTAGCAAAATACATTGTATATTATGAACAACCATTTTTGTTAGCTGAATATACTAAACTTAAAAAATGGTTACATAATTCAGTAAATTCACAAATTAAAAAAGTTTCTAGGAATACTATTAGATTAGATGCTTTAAAAATTTTTTTATTCATATAAACAAAATTTAATTTATATGTTATCAAATATTAATTCTAACATTGCAATTACTTCTGATATTTGGACTTCTAAATTTAACATAAGTTGTATTTGTATTACCAGTCATTTTATTGATGAAAATTAGCTTTTAAATAAAAGAATTTTAAGCTTTACTAGGCTTGAATGGCCACATATTGTCCTAGCTATTGTTGCAAGTATTTTAAATACTTTGCATGCTTATGGAAATGGCAATAAATTATTTTCTATTAGTTTTGATAATGCTAGTAATAATGATTCAACAATAAATATTTTAAAATCTTAATTAAAACCATGTTTAAATGGTAAATTATTTCATATCATGTGTATGCCACATCTTAAATTTATGTATCTAGGATGCTTTAAATATTATTTTTACACATAATTCTAAAATTATAAATTGTATTATATATATTAAAAGTTTCAGAGCAAGAAAACAAGAATATAAATATTTATGTCAAAATTATGGTTTAAAATATAAACATTTTATATTAAATGTTAAACATAAATGAAATTCTACCTATACTATGTTAGAAATTTGAATTTCTCACAAACAAATTCTTAGTGATTTTTATAATGCAAAAATGCCTACTAATATTATATTTGAGGAGGATTGGGAAATGTCAATTTGTATGAGATTTTTTAAAACATTTTTATGATGCAACTAATGAATTATCAGGTATTTATTATCAATTAATGATGATTAGTGATTGTTTTGCAAAATATAGAAATAATCCACAATTTAAAAATATTGTTAAAATAATGGAAAATAAATTTAAAAAATATTGGGAGAATACTTCTCCTCTTTATTGCTTAGCTACAATTTAGATCCTAGGATTTGGAAGATGGTTTAGATATTTTACCTGAAACATATTGTGAAAATATAAATATAAAAATTGGAAATAAAAAAGAAGAAATTAATAGTTTATTATTTGAAATATATGGTTTATATGAATCTAAGTAATAGGGAATAATAAAAATTCTATAACTTGTACAGTTGCATCTTCCATTTCTGAACTTGAATCCAGTAATGGAAGAGAAAAACTTTTTTTATTTAATAAGAGGCAAAAATCCACTGCCTCGGCAACAAGTTCATTTACTAAACTTAATTTTTATTTACAAGCAAATTTGTCTACTTTAGGTGATTCTTTTTTCACTTCGAAGGGAACAATTAATTTTGATATTTTATCCCAGTGGAGTGAACATGCAAAAATTTATCCAATTCTCACCACCATGGCACGTGATCTAATAACCCCTCAGGTGTCTACAGTCCCATCAGAGTCTTATTTTAGTGCAGGTACTAGGGTATTGGACGACAAGAGAAGCTGTATGAATGATAAAAATCTAGAGATGTGCATTTGTTTTAAATATTGGCTGGATGATGAAGATTGATTACAAGACAAAGGAGGGCATGACACTACACTTGATGTTTCACTTGAAGCAAATGATCAAAGGCATGACACTACATTTGATTTTTTAATAATGTAATTCTTATTTCCAATTTGCAACTATATTGTATTTTTTATATTTTATTAATTTATTCCATTTTCCAATTTTCATATTTCATTTATCCAACTATTGTATGCTTTGTATCATTCAAATTTAAATGAAATAAAATTCCTATTTTTCTTCCAATTTATTATTCACTTTGAGTCTTTGTCTCTTTGTCTTCTTATTTGGTTAAGTTTTTTCTTTTCATTTCTTTGTTTGATTTCTCATTTTTCAAATAGTTCCCAAAGGAAAGTTAAATATTTTAGTTTTACTTAGCAAAGAAATAAAAATAATAAAAAAATAAAAAAAAAATAAAAAAAAAAATTTGGCCCGGTTCAACCCAAGCCCAATTATCCCTAGGGAGAGTGGCATGGCCCAAGATGGCCTGCGGGCCGGCATGGCATGGCCCGCACTTTGCACAGGATGTGCCATGCCAGCCACAGCCTATTTTACACCTCTATGCTTAAGGTCTCTACATTTTCCCCTTATTATGACTTATGTGAAATGGGGCTTTGATTCGATAGTTGAGATGGGTTAAATTCATGAAACCATAAGTACTTTGTGGTACCATTAGGGATGGCAATTTTTCCATCCTCGTCGGGTACTTCGGCACTCTTTAACTCCAAAATAAGAAGTACGGGTCAATTTTGTGAAACCATAAGTTACTTTGTGGTACCATTAGGGATGGGGATTGCTTTGGTGGGGAAGGGGTGGGAATGGGAATAAAAAGAGATTTCCAACTGGGGTTGGGGTCGGGATTAGGGAATAAAGTTCTTGCCTTGCCCTTAGGGGTGAGCATAATTTGGCTAAAACCGAAAATTTTGGTTTCAATTTTTAGAATTAGAAATTTGATTAACCAAATAAATCGAGTTAACCGAACTTTGGTATATAATATGTAATATGTAACATATAATTTATAATATAATATATTATTCATTTATTAATATGTAATATAATGAAATTTGTTTTTTTATATGTTATATGTTATAATATATAATATAGTATATACATTATTAAAATTCGATTTTAACCAAAAATGAACCAAAAATTTTGGTTCCGGTTTATCTAGAATTCGGTTTATTTATGTTATTTATATAAAAACATATTTAAAATATTATTTATATTTTAAATTTTCCTTTATTTTAAGTAAATTTGTTTTTCAAAAAATATTGTTTGTTAGACTAAAGGCTAAGAGAAGAGAGAAAAGAGAAGAAGACACCAAGACAGTTTGGCTGATTCAGAGAGCTCGACCCAACCAAGAAATAACACTTTATATTAAGGAGGCCAAAAATGCAATATTGCCCTTACATGAAAGAATGAGTTACAATAAAGTACAGAAGTGTCTAGTATACATATTATACTCATAATATGGTACAAAAGAAACATAAAAGGACAAAATTACCCCTTTCCTCTACACTCCCCCTCAAATTGATGTTGGAGCACAAGCAACAGTTTGTCAACAAGGAAGATATGCTTGGCCTGGTATCTATATTTGGCGAATAGATCCGCATGCTACATGCCAGAAGAAACATTGGGAAGAGAAATATGGCCACAAACAATGAGATCTCTGATAAAATGACAATCCACTTCAATGTGCTTCGTATGTTTATGGAAGACAAAATTAGATGTTGTCTTAATGGCACTCATGTTGTCAACAAATAGAAGAATGATCAATGTCCATATCACGAAAGAGAGCTTTGAGCCACACTATTTCACTACAAATAGAGGACATGACGCGATATTCCACTTCAATGGAAGACTTGGACAAAGTTTGTTGCTTCTTGCACTTCCAGGAGGCGAGAGAATCACCAAGAAAGATGGGAAGAAAAACCAGCCCAATTAGCATTAGTATAGACTCGAAGTTGTGGAGTAGTGTGTGTTAGGGCAGCCAGCCCAATTAGCATTAGCATAGACTCGAAGTTGAGAATGA
The DNA here is from genome assembly GCF_056320005.1 of Nelumbo lutea. Lineage (NCBI taxonomy): Eukaryota > Viridiplantae > Streptophyta > Magnoliopsida > Proteales > Nelumbonaceae > Nelumbo > Nelumbo lutea. The sequence continues at coordinate 76,580,557 of NC_142687.1, forward strand.
GAGGAGGATGGGAAGAAAAACCATGAGATACCGTTCCTCGTACATAACAAATTTTCTGAAGAACTGCTAAAAATTGGGGCTGACGAGGAGTAGAAATAAATTGCTTAACGACATAGGAGATATCCAATCTAATCATCATAAAGTAAATGGGATTGCCCACAAGCTGCCAATGTAGAGTGGCATCAGGGAGCAATTCATCACCATCCTTACTTAGCTTTCGATTGAGTTCCAAGGGAGTGTTAACCTACTTAAAGTTTGTAAGATGGGCCATCTTCACAAGATCAAAAGCATACTTCTATTAGCTGACAAAATACCCTTGAGATGAACTTTGAATTTCTAAACCCAAAAAAATAAGTGAATAACCCCAGATCCTTCATTTTGAAATTGTTGTTGAGAAGGAGATTTAAGTTATCAATCGCATCCACATCATCCCACTAATTAGGATATCACACATATGCCAAAAGGAGTGTTAATCCTTAGCCCCACTTCAGAGTAAACAAAGAGTAATCAAAAGAACTCTGTTGAAAACAAACTTCCAAAACAACCAAGTGGAAATGTTCAAACCAAGCCCTGGGAGCTTGTTTGAGCCTATAAAGTGATTTCCTAAGTTTGCAAACCAAGTGGAAATTATCATAATAACCAAGGGGAGGTTTTATATACATTGTCTCCTATAAGGGTCCATGAAGAAAAGCATCCATAACACCCATCCGATGCATAGTCTACTATCTAATAGTAATAATGGCCAAAACAAGACAAACTATAGTCATCTTGGGCACTGGGGCAAATGTTTCATCATATTCAATGCCATACTCTTGTTTGTAACATTGTGCTACTAGTCGAGCTTTGTATCTATCCAAGGTGCCATCAAATTTGAGTTTCATTGACTAACCCATCTACTACCAATGATAGATGCATTTGGAGGAGGGACAAGATTTAAATTATCATTTTCAATTAAGGCCTGAATCTTTGGATTCATAGCATGTTTCCAACACTCAACAACCATGGCTTATTGCTAAGTCTCCAAAATATCTATGGAGGACAAAACATCAGACAAGGAGCTTTGATTTGGGAAAAAATTATAGTGGTTAGGAGGTCTAGAAATACGGGTGGAGCAATGTAAGGAAACGAGAGCACGTGAATCAATAAAAGGAGGAGAACTTATAATAGAAATAATGAATGGAAGGTGCATAGGCTATGGTTCTAAAGATAGAGGGAGCACAGGCATTGGGGAAATTGGATACTTACTGTAGTAAACCTGCAACTATTGAGGGAGGACTAAGGATGATCATTTGTAGAACCAAAATTATGTAAAATAGAGAAAGATGGTGTAGGCAACTTAACAAGATGTTTAAAGAATGAGATGTTTTCAAGAAAAATGATTATGAAAAATACAAAACGATGAACCTTCGGATCTTAACAAAGAAATCCCTTATGTTCGAGGTTGTATCTCATGAATGCACACATAGCATATACAATCAAAAGCATGAAGCATGGATATGTCAAGTGAGCAGTGAAACAGAGCTTGAAAAGGAGAATTCTTAAGAATAGAAGAATGAAGTAAATTAATGAGATACATAGCAGCGCTGGTTGCCTCCACGCAAAGGGTAAAAGGGACATGAGAATCATGTAACAATGCTCTTAGTGTACTAGCAATGTGATGGTTCTCGCGCTCCACCACCCCATTCTATTGTGGAGTGCCAAGGTAAGATCTTTGGATAAAATGCCATACTAAGAAAGATAACTGTGAAATTCACCATGCTCTTCATCAAAGTATTCTCCCCCTGAATCAGATTGTAGGATCGTATGGTACTATTAAACTGAATATCGTGTGCAGTGGTATTGAATCAGTTTAATAGTACTATACAACATAAAATATATCGTGTGCAATCATTAATGAACAACATAAAATATGTATATCCCAAGCGAGAAATAACAGTTGATGATGAAACATCATTGTGAATAATATGAAAATGAACAAATGCATGCTTAAAAGAATATGGGCCCATTTGGCGCATCTTTTTGGAAAGATCTTTTGGTAGCTCTAATATGCAAAAGGCGTATTGAGCTTTTGCACGAAGATCTGAGCAGCCCGAAGCACATTTAGTAGATACACGTCTTTCCACGCGAGATTTAAACGCAAAAGACGTGAGAGGCTTCATTTGGAGCTTCTCAAAATCAGCCCAAAATGAGTTTCTCGCATCTTTTTGGCATTCCGTCTTTTGGTGGCTAGATCTTCTGCATGCCAAATGGAAATAGACCAAAAATCGGTCTTCACGGTTTGTAAACATAAAAAAGACTGTGTGGAAAGACATGCCAAATGGGCCCCATGTAAAAGTCAAAACATGACTTTTACTAAAGCAACAAGCCAAACAAGATTTATCAACAGTCTTAAATGAAAGAGCATTAGTAGGCAAAACACTAGTAAAAAACATATAGTCCAAGTTTTTTGCATGAGTGTGGCTTAGGCCATGTTTGGAAGTGCTTAAGTTAAAAATAAATGCTTATTCAAATAAGCATTTATTTGCATTTGGCACCCAACTTTTTCAAGTGCTTATTTTTTAAAATAAGTACTTATTTATATTGGGTGTTTGGTAGTCTTTTTCTGTAATAACCACTTAAATAAGCATTTGTAACTATGTTGCCCTTCATTTTCTTTGAAATTTTCAAAATATACCCTTTGAAAGCACTTTTAAGAAAATACTTCTATGAATACATTTTTACAAAAGAACTTCTATGAAAGCACTTTTACAGAAGCATTTTTATAAAAGTACTTTTAGAGAGAGTACATAGAGTCTTTTACAGTAAAAAGAAAGCGTCTAACCATTTGAGAATAGTCTAAAAATGACAAACACGATCTAGAAGTGGAGAGAAACCTTGCTATCACCCAAGAGAGGATATCAGAACTCCTTATATACTTGTCCAAACTTGATGAAAAATTCTAAGTAAAACTGGCCTAGGTGACACAACCTATGAAGTTTCACTTCACACAGATGCCTCCCAAGAGAGTTCTAATAAGATTTCTCTTGTTGAAATCATAGAACAAAGAGAATCAGTTTTAAGGTTGATCAAAACAACCCTAACAACAGTCATTGAATCCAGAAAGCAGTATAACTTGAGATATTAATGAGTAAACACAGATTATAAAGTAAACTGCTCTAATACCATGTTAACCTAGAGGCTGAGAGAAGAGAGAAGAGAGAAGAAGATACCAAGATTGTTTGACTGATTCAGAGAGCTTGACCCAGCCAAGTTGTAGCACTTTATTTTAATGAGGGCAAAAGTGTAATACTACCCATACATGAAAGAATGAGTTACAATAAAGTACATAAGTGTCTAGTATACATATTATACTCATAATATGGTATAAAAGAGACATAAAAAGAGAAAATTATCCCTTTACTCTATACTGTTAATTAAAAGATTTTAGGGATTTAGGTCCTCGTGGGGAGTTCGTCTCTATTAGGGATCAGGGATCGATGACTAATTTTATCCACAGTGTGGATCAGGGTTGGGGATAGGGATTTATTTCAAAATCAGGGTCAAGGATGGGGGATATGATCCCTGCCTTGTTTTCATTCTAAAGTACCATTATTGACACTTAGGAACATCATTCTCTGTATATAAGTGTTTCTCACATAATTGTATATAAGATATTCTCGATGTGTAGTTGTAATTGTAATGTTTTTTTGTTCCTAGTGTGTGTATGTGTGCACAATGGAAATCCACCCCCATTAATAAGGAATCTATCTAATTCAAACCACTATAAAACTAAGATTCAATTTAGAAAGAATGCAAATACAAATATGTATAGTGTAAAGTCTTGTATTTTGTATTTATAAACCTGTATTTACACTAAAAATATTTGTATTTTTACTCTTTCCAAATTGAAATCAAACAATTCACATGGATTCTACCATTGCATCTATGTCATGTCTTGTTCAAACTATTCCAAGTGTTTTTAACCTCTCCTCTTGGTTGCTTGTTCAATCCAAACCAAGCAATATCGGCCCTTCCCTATTCCACTAACTTGTATTAGATTTTCAAGGCATCAAAAACTGCTCAACAAAACAAGGCTTATTTTTTAGGAATCCTGGTTTTAAAGCTCAAATTTTTTGAATAGTGGTGAACCCTTCATACGTAGAAGATTTGTTTGGATGTTTAAATGAGTTCTCTAACATTGTATTATGTTTGGTTCGAAAGAAAAGGTAGGGAAAGGAATGGAAACAAAGGGATATACAAACCTTGTATTGATTTCCATATGTTACCATTCCTTTCCCTACCGTTTCTTTCAAATCAAACACATGAATGAATGGATTTTGCCTTTGGCTTCATTTAATTCTTTAGAAAATAAAAATGGGAAACTAATGGGAAAGTTGTTTAGTCACATCTTCTAAAATTGGTTAACAATTTCCTCCTTAAATATCCTTCCTAACTTTCAAACTCACCACACTCAACATCTCTGCCTAAAGAAAAGGCTAAGCTTGAGACTATTTGGCTGAAGTGGCTGAAAGTGACTATTTTTTTTTTTTTTTGGGGGGGGGGGGGGGGTGTCTGGCAATGTGTATGGTTTTGTTTTTTGAGAACTAAAATAGTTGTCACATTAGCAGAAAATGTAACAGTTGTTTTTGTTTTCAAAAACAAAATGATACACATTGCCAAACCCCCATTGGGGAAAAATTTAGTCTGCATCCCCGGACCCCAATAGAAACGGGTTCACCATCAAGGACCTGAATCCCTGAATTTTTAATTAAAAAATTGTTTTCATAAAGGTATTCATTTAAAATAAAGAAAAAATTAAAACATAAATAATATTTTAAATATATTTTGATATATATACTATATAATATTATAAATGATATTATATTATTAATATAATATATATATACATATATTTAATCTATATAATCGAGGTTGGGGAGGGGTGTGGACTTCACCCCCGTCCCCAATTCGATATTCCTATTAATCCCATCCCCACCCTGTCGCTACTAAAGGCAGTCTCCATCTCCATACCACCTGGGCGGAGAGGCTGGGTACTTGGCGGGGATGGGCTACCCCTGGTTGTGTAGCCCTGCTCATAAATAAGTTTTAAGCCTAATCTTTTTCCCATGCATTGCCAAGAGCCAGCTAATTCTTTTATAAGCCTCAACCCCATTACCACGTGGAAGACTTCTGGTCGATCTACAACTAAGCACGTGCATTCTCAAATTTAATTAAATATCCCTTTTCTTTTTTTTCTCTGAAAATATGCTATCCCATGAATGTGTAAACTGTAAGGCATTGGAGTCCAATACTAGCCCAGAACACCAACCCCTTATTTGATGGAATAAAATTCAAGATCAAAGCCCACCCAAGACTTAGCTGGGACCAATATCGAGTAATGGCATTTTTACCAAGGCCCGCCCAACCAGAAGCACTCAGGGCCCATTTGGGATTGCTTTCATGCTGCGGCTTTGGGCTTTACAAGGTGGTGCCTGCTCCATAAGCAATGTTTGGTAAAAAGTTGAGAGAGACATAGATATATATATATATATATATATATATATTGGTCATCGTACATCCACTTACATGGTTTTCCATACAAGCCAATTTGCATTAGCTTTTTAAAAACAGCTGAACCAACGTTAAGCTCTTCCAAATGGGCCTTGAGTTGCTTCAGCTTAGATACTTCAAAGTAAGTCACTCATTCCAAGCTTCAATAGAGAATCAAAGTAAATGGGTGAGAAATAATCAGCTTGGCCTCTCAGGATTATTGACCAAACACTGCATATAGGCTTTCTTGGTCTTGGTCGGCCCCACCTCACAAAGTCTAAAGGTCCAACATGGAATGGAAGCCCACCCAATTCCAATGGGTACCAACCAGCTTGATTCGCACTCCACCCACGAATGCTTAGTAGCTTGTAAAGAACACAGAGCTTGCAATATGAGAGCAGCCATTTTTATATAGAAAAATAAAATAGCGACCGTAACATTTCTTTTTCTTGGGCTCAAAGGAGTTTAAAATTCGATCAAAAGTCAAATTCCGAACCAGGAAGAAAGCAAGAGATGGGCTTGTACCTAGACCATGGTTGTTGATGTGTGGTCCAAACCCAAACAAGGGTTTCCTTTACTTACCTACTCACATCTCTCTCTCTCTCCCTGATGCAGACTCTCATTTCACCACCTTAGAGAGCCTATTCCTCTAAAATTACAAATTGGGCTGATGAAAATGAAACAGGTTTCAAATTCAAAATAAGAAGAGAAGAGTCGAATCATGTACGCTCTCTCTCTCTATCTCTCTTTTGTCAGACGAAAAGGAATGCAGATAGCGTGTTTGAACCAATTAGTGAGACGTAGGACCTCAACTCAACAGATACTCTACCCATTTGCTTGAAATATTTTCGTCTAAAACATTAAAATCTAAATCATGGATAATGAATTTCATGGACAAAGCAGAGGAAAATCCAATAAAAAACTATTGTTAAAAGTACGTTGCCAGTTTGCCTCCACCAATGTATCTCTACTTTTGAAACTAACTAGCTAGAACTTGGGTAATACTTAGCTACTTGTAGTTGACTTTCTTTAAATTTAATTTAAGTTTTGTCAAAATTAAAGCTAGCTAGCTCCCACTTGCTTTACAGCTTAGCCTTGATTCATTATTCCTATTTTGAATGCAACATTGCGATATATCTGCCATTCAAAAAATGTTTTAGTTTCTGTTCAATCTTCAATTGCTCATTTCTTTGAGTTTTTGCGATGGATATGTCATTCAAGGTTAATTAATTATTCAAATGAGAACACCAACGTCGCCGCAACGCACGCATCCTTTAATTCCTGCCGTCTTAGCCTTAGCACAAAGCTGAAAGGATTCAGGACTGTCAGGAGTGGCATTGTGTCTCGCATTTTTTTTTTTTTCTTTTTCGTTTGGTTTATAGGAATAGGGGTCCAGAATCGGAATCGGCTATTTCGATTCCAATTATTTGGTTAGAACGAATTAAAATCCCATTCTTATTCCTATTGGAAATCCGATTCCAAAAATTTCAATTCTGATTTCGATTGTGAACGAAATTGCAATTACTCACGATGAGACTGTTTCTGGACTGAAGGGAAGCATTGGGTTAGGCTCCTTTTGAGCTTCGTTACAACCTTTTGGTTTTGGGCCCAATTTCTGTCGTCACCTTGAAGGTGGGCAAAAGCAAAAAAAAAAAAATGATAAAATGAAAACCTTAACATCTAATCAATACTCTCACCAAACTTGCTCAAGCCTCTCTACGCCCAAGCCCAATCTGTCTGAGTTGCATCCCTAATTCAGTGCAGCTCGTTGCCTCAAAGCAGTTACCCAAAGCATGTACAATGCACTATTTGTGAAAAGATGAGAACAGAATATCATTGTTGGATCAAGTGGCCTATGCCCCCTCAACTATCTAGCCTTTGGAGTGTTGGATAAACCATGGCCATTAGATAGAACCACATACCAATGGTTTAAATGTTTTGTGTAGATTGTGATGCACAATATCACTCATTTACTTATTATTAATTTATTATATTCTTATACTATTTTCTTATAAATAAATCGCTTTTACAAACATGGTTTTACACTCACTATGAGGCACCATTCTCTGGTTGTTGAAGGATTTAAGGTCTATTATTCTAAATTGACAGGTGTTTCAATCCTATCATATCTGTATACTAATTAATTGATATTATCTTGTTCTCGTTTCTTTACAAACTTGTTACATTTAGGCTGCGTTTGGATACGATGCAAATAAGTGTGAATGCAAATATGTAGTGTAAAAAGGTCCATATAAATTGCAAAGTTGGGTTAGTTTTGCACTAACAAATTTACTTTCTTACCAAACAGACTTTTAACTTATTGGATGCAAATAGGATTCCAATAAAGCATGTGTCTTTTTTTATCAAAGACCTACTTGAATGCAAATTTACTTCTTTTTTATTGATGTACTTTTACATCTTATTATCAATGTAAAAATACATTGGAAAATGTGTTTTCTGTCATTTGTCAATGCATAAATGTAATATTGCCAAATACAGGAAAAAGTGAACCAAAGTACAAATTTACCTTAAACTGTGATTTATCCTTCATTTGCATCGTTTCCAAACGCAACCTTAGGTCTTTCATAAGGAAGAAAGCAGAAAAAAATAGTAAACATACAGCATTAATTATTCTATTCCAAAGGATCTAGAATCTTCTTAGTTTGTTTTCATGTTTAACCTGGAAACTGAAGAGTTTCATTTGCCATGTTAGTAATGTAACCTAATGCAAATACAAATATAATTGTAAATCTAATAAAATGGGAAGATACGACCTCTATTTAAATTAAATTAGACTATAGAGTAAGGGGAGGTTAAATGCATCATGTAATATAATCTGCTACCCAAAGCTGTTCCTACATCCCTTTTCATGGCACATTACAGTTGCACATTGAGAATATCTCTCTTATCATTCATGGGAAGATGCTACTAATACACGATAACATGATGGGAACAGCTTGTAGGTATCTGTTTTATATAACATTTATTTTTTTTCATAAATAAATATTATAATAATTAATAACTATTAAAATAATTAATAATGATTTATTATTCAGTATTAATTTGGGAGTTTTTTAACTAAATTTGAAATATTTTATAGTTATGGTTTACTAAAAGCATATGTGTATATCACTGCTACTCTTCAAAATATTATTAGGATGAAGTTCAACCAAGAAGCACACAGAAATCTAAATCTTCTTGCTTTAATGATATATAAATTAGATGGAAAGATTGTTAGTGTATTTAACATTGACAGAAAACATCACCCCAAAATTTACTCCAGATGGAGGGTTGTCCATCTTAAAATTTTATTAGCCACTATAAAAAATTTTGCTCAGTGAGAAACTCTCAAGCTATGTTTGGAAAAGATGCAAATAAGTGTGAATGCAAATATGTAGAGTGTAAAACGGTTCATATAAATTGCAAAGTTGGGTTAATTTTGCACTGACAAATTGACCTTCTTACCAAACAGATTTTTAGCTATAATGGATGTAAAATGAATTTCAATAAAGCATATTGATGAAGGAAGATTTGGACCGACCTCTCTATTATGAGACACGTGGCAGAAACGACAGCTCGACAAAAGGGGCCAAGCCTAGGCGGGAACAAGGGGACACACTCTGCCGAACTGACCCACCTTGTAACAGCTCGGGATAGACTTCGCCGAACTGCCACCTTGTAACAGCTCAGGATACACTTCGCCGAACTGATCCACCTTGTAACAGCTCGGGATACACTTCGCCGAACTGACCCACCTTGTAACAGCTCGGGATAGACTTCGCCGAACTGACCCACCTTGTAACAGCTCGGGATACACTTCGCCGAACTCACCCACCTTGTAACAGCTCGGGATACACTTCGCCGAACTGACCCACCTTGTAACAGCTCGGGATAGACTTCGCCGAACTGACCCACCTTGTAACAGCTCGGGATAGACTTCGCCGAACTAACCCACCTTGTAACAGTTCGGGATACCTCCGAGCTCAAGACCGCCTCGCTCAGCACTTCGCATCATCTTCTGGGCACCAAAGCCAAACAAGTCGTACCATGCCTAACACTAGGGAAGTCCGTGCCCGAGGGCGCCACGCCTAACTGACTTGGGATCTGACGTTTGGTAGCAGCACTCTAAACGGTCACCTGCCACCGCCACTGACGCCGCCATCTCCAGTTAGACGGTTAGGCAGTGACAGTTCTGTCTCAGCAGAAAGGACGACGGCCGAGTTGACAAGCGCAAGGGTAATCATACCCGATCTGACAAGGGCCTCGGGACGAGTACACGAAGTGACTATAAGATCCCCCTGCCCCCCGACAACGGAGGTATGCAAACTTTGCGCTATCTGGTATTACCTTGCTTTTGAAGGATTCTAACTTGAGCTTCGGAGCCTCTACACTGGGTTCCCCCCAGAGCTTTCCCATCTCTTCCATTTCAGGTTCCCTACTACCCCGTTCGGAAGCAATTGGCGCCGTCTGTGGGAAAACGCTTCAAAAAGCCTCCCTCCAAACTTCGATACCCCCTTTTTTCTTCAAAAAAAACCCAACACTCATGGCCTCCTCCAGCAACACCGGACGTGGCACGGAGACAAACGCCACCGGGGAGCAATTTTAGGTCCTCGTAGTGTGCGTTGGACAGTTCACCATCCCCCTTTCGGCGGATGGGATCCCCATCTTGAACATGCCACAAACAGTGACACCCGTAAACCCTCCTACCACAAGTGTCCCCTTTCCTCTCCCCATTTAGACAACCTTCACTGAACCAACTTCCGTCCCCCTGGTAGCTAGCCAAGACCGACTGGAGGACCTGATGCAGTGCATGCGGGCAATGCAAGCCCAAATGCAACAGTTCCAGCAACACCAGCTTCACCAGCACCAAGTGCTGCACAACATCTCCCAGTATCACTATCAACAGCAGTTCCCCCAACTGCCACTGAACCAACCACTACTTCCACCTCGCCACTCCGCTCCGAGGCCGGTCAAGGCCTCCCCGCAGGATGGGCGCCCCTACCAGGCGAAGGCCTCCTGGCCCCAGAACCACCCCAACAGCCAGGCCTCGTCCCTAGGCCAAAGAGAGAAAAATGTCATCCCCGTCTCGCAACCCGCGGGTGGGTCGGGAACCTTGCCCGCGAGGTCGGCACCCCGGCGCTCCAAGCCTGAGCTCCTGCTCACCGAAAACCGATTCAGCGCCCTGGTGGCAGACTACCAGCACTCCGGGCCCATCAAGCTCGGTAACACGGAGGCCAGCAGCGCCATCACAAGGCCCGCTCAACGGTGAAGGCGCCGACGAAGTCGTCAAACCGCCACCAGCGCCTTGTCGGATTTCAGAGGCAAAGCCACGAGCTCGGACGAGGTAGGGGCTACCCCGGCTCTCTCCGTTCCTTCCCCCCTCGCATCGGAACTCCTAGCGGTCCCCTTACCCAGAGACTTCAAGCTCCCACCTCTGGACAAGTATGACGGGTCCTTCGACCCCAACGACCACGTTGACGCCTTTCAGTCGCAAATGCACCTCACCAGGGCTAGCGAATCGTGCATGTGCGTGGCCTTTACCACCACCCTCAGGGGGGTAGCCCGCACTTGGTACAGGAACCTGGCCCCCAGGTCGATAAAGTGCTGGGCCCAGTTCGTGCAAGTCTTCACCACACACTTCGTCACCAGCCGACGGTGCCCCAGAACAGAGGAAAGCATCTTCGGAGTGGTCCAAAGAGAAGGAGAATCTATTTGGGGCTACATCAAGCGGTTCAACGAAGCATGCTTGCAAATACCGCGGTTGGACCCAGCAGTGCAGCTCGCGGCGGCCAAAAGAGGGGTGACGCACAAAGAGTTCAAATGGCACATGGTGGCCAACCAGCCCACGACCGTGGCCGAATTCCTTAAGCTCGCGGATAAGTTCATGAGGACAGAGGAAGAAATCAACCAACGAATCGAAGGCGGGAATGAGAAAAGAAAGAGAGAAGGCGAGCTCTCCAACCCGGTGAATAGAAAAAACCCGACCCGGGAGCCAAAGCCGAACCAGTCCTTTTGGGCCCCCCTAGCAGTTCGGACGGACTACACGCCGTTAAACACGAGGCGGACAGAGATCTTAATGACGATCAAAGACGCTTCGTACGTTAAGTGGCCACCTCGCCTGAAGGGAAATCCGAACGATAGAAACAAGAATTTGTATTGTAGTTTCCATAGAGACCATGGTCATAGCACCGAATAGTGTAATAACCTCCGGGACGAGATAGAGGGACTCATCCGTCGCGGATACTTGAGAAACTTTGTACAGCACAACAATAACAATAAAGCAGGTCGGCAAGGGGAGCACGAAAAGGATGCACCCGAGTCTAGCAACAGACCTGCCGAACCGTTGCAGAAGTAGCCTCTAGAAGAGAGGCCAGTTCGGGGAACCATCCATGTAATAGTGGGAGGATCGGTGGTAGCGGGGTGTACCTCGGCAGCAGCCCGGACTTCAGTTCGCGAAGTGGCCCTCGAAGAAAGGAACCCCCCAAAGAGACCAAAGACCGAAGAACCAATCTTTTTCACGGAGGACGACGCGCGAGGAGTCCACTACCCCCATGATGACGCGCTTGTCATTAAGCTAAGGATCAGCGGCTTCGAGGTCAGGCACGTACTCGTAGATTCGGGCAGCTTAGCGGACATCCTCTTCAAATCGGCATTTGACCAGCTGCAGTTAAAGAGGAGCGAGCTGAAGCCCGCGAACACTCCCCTGGTAGGTTTCAGCGGAGAGGAAGTTAGGCCCCTCGGAAAAGTAACTGTCCCTGTGGAAGTCGACACATGGCCTTGTGCGGTCAGACTCAACCATGATTTCCTGGTAGTTGCGACCCCCTCCCCATACAATGCCATAATAGGGCGGCCGATCACGCATGTCCTACGGGCGGCGGTCTCCACCTACTATTTGGCCATGAAGTTCCCTACGGACTTCGGTATAGGGGTAGCGCAGGGCGACCAGCTCGAGTCCCGCAAGTGCTACGTTGCCGCCCTAAAGGGAAAAACCAAGGCGGCCGACGACCTCGAGCTGGAGCGGCCGGCGGAGCAAGGTGAGGAGCGAGCTTCGCCCACGGAGGAAACAGTCTCAATCCCGACTTCAGCTACGGACCCAGCTCGCACACTAAGCATCGGAGCTTCCATCGAAGACCCCCTACGAGCCGAACTGGTGAGTTTTTTACTTCAAAATTTAGATATTTTTGCCTGGCCCGCGGCCGACATGCCCGGCATTAGCCCCGGACTGATAACTCACAAACTTAATACTGACCCTGTAGTCAGACCCGTTAGACAAAAGAAACGCAACTTAGCCCCAGAACGCTGGAGAGCGGTCGACGAGGAGGTTGAGAAGCTCCTCGCAGCAAACTTCATAAGGGAAGTCCACTACCCGAGCTGGGTGGCCAACCCGGTGTTGGTAGAAAAGGCAAGCGGCAAGTGGCGCATGTGCGTCGACTATACCTACCTGAACCGAGCTTGCCCGAAAGATTGCTTTCCCCTCCCCAGAATTGACCGCCTAGTGGACGCGACCTCGGGAAACGAGTTGCTAAGCTTCCTGGACGCCTACTCAGGCTACAACCAAGTTAGGATGGACCCATCCGATGAGGAAAAAACCAGCTTCATAACCGAGTTCGGCCTGTATTGCTACAAAGTCATGCCCTTCGGACTAAAAAACGCCGGGGCAACTTTCCAAAGACTTGTAAATAAGCTATTTCGGTCCCTGATTGGTACGAAGATAGAGTGCTATGTAGACGAAATGGTCGTCAAGACTCAGTTTTCACAAGAGTTAATACAAGACTTAGATTCTGTTTTCCAAATCCTGCGTCACTTTAGCATGAAGTTGAATCCCAACAAGTGTGTCTTCGGCGTCACCTCGGGCAAGTTCCTAGGCTACATTGTCAATCGGCGCGGTATTGAGGCCAACCCGGACAAAATAAAAGCCATTCTAGATATGAAACCACCTCGGAAAGTAAAAGAGGTTCAGAGGCTAAACGGCCGCATAGCCGCTCTAAGCTACTTCTTGTCTAAGTCAGCAGACCGCTGCCTACCCTTCTTCAAGGCAGTCAAAGGCAAAGGGTTCGAGTGGACCCAAGACTGCCAGTTCGCGTTCGACGAACTAAAAGGTTACCTCGCTAGTGTGCCAACCTTAGCTCGGCCCGAGGTGGGCGAGGTCTTACAACTGTACCTCTCGGCGAGCGACGAGGGGTCAGTTCGGTACTAATAAAGGAAACAGACCGGGTCCAACAACCCATATATTATGTTAGTAAAATTTTGCAGGGAGCAGAGGCAAGGTACCCGGAGATAGAAAAACTAGCATATGCCCTAGTAATAGCAGCTCGTAAACTCCGCCCGTACTTCCAGGCTCACACCGTCATCGTCCTAACTGACAAACCTCTTAGACAAGTTTTACTCAAACCCGAAGTCTCCGATCGACTGACGAAATGGGCCATCGAACTCAGCGAGTACGACCTCCAGTACAAACTGAGAACCGCTATCAAGGCCCAAGCTTTGGTAGATTTTATCGCCGAGTGCACTTTCAGCCACGAAGCCCCACAGGTCGAGCCCGAGGTCCCCATTTGCGATGAACCCAGAGCTCCTGAGCCCATAGAGTTCGAACCCCGTGAAGTAGCACCCAGTGTGGCATCTCTCCTGATCAGGCAAAGAGCGAATTGGGATGAGGAGCCCTGGATCCTTCACGTGGATGGTTCCTCGAACCGGCAAGGCAGCGGAGCTGGAATAGTCTTGTGCGGCCCGAGCGGCACAAAAGTAGAATACGCACTATGCTTTGAGTTCGCGGCATCCAACAACGAGGCAGAGTACGAAGCACTGATCGCCGGGCTGGACCTAGCGCGAAAGGTTAAGGCAAAACACTTGGTCATCTGCAGTGATTCTCAGCTCGTGGTAAACCAAGTTTCCGGCGAATACGAAGCACGCGATCTCTCCATGATCGCATATTTGGCCAAAGTAAAAGAAGCCCTACTCAACTTCCGGTCACACATCATCAGGCAAATCCCGAGGTCCGAAAACACTGAGGCCGACACCCTGTCCCGGTTAGCCAGCACGAGTCACAACAATATGAGAACCGTGTACATAGAGGACTTACCTCGGCCTAGTATTCTCGGGGGGACAGAGGAGGTCGCTCCCATCTTAGAAGCAGAGCCGAGCTGGATCGATCCACTCGCGAGCTTCCTGATAGACGGAACCCTCCCTGCATAACGCAATGCAGCCAAGAGGGTGCAGCGCCAGGCGGCCAAATACGTCATAATAGACGAACGGTTATACCGATGGTCGTACACGCTCCCCTATTTGCGGTGCTTGCGACCTACTGAAGCCGAGTTCGTACTCCGCGACACTCATGAAGGCCTGTGCGGCGGACACCTGGGGGGCAGAGCACTCGCCCAAAAGGCACTTCGGCAAGGATACTACTGGCCAATGATGAAGGCAGAAGCTGTCGAGCTCGTCAGAAAATGCGACAAGTGTCAGAAGCATGCTAACATCCACCATCAACCTGCCTCCGACCTCAAATACCTCGCCAGCCCGTGGCCCTTTGCACAATGGGGCATCGACCTCCTAGGGCCATTCCCACCAGCAACAAGCGGAAGAAAATTCTTAGTTGTTGCGGTAGATTATTTTACGAAGTGGATAGAAGCCGAACCTCTGGCAACCGTCACGGCTCGAAACATACAGAACTTCTTTTGGAAGAACATAGTATGTCGGTTCGGGTTACCTTGGGTTCTAATCTCCGACAATGGCAAACAGTTCGAGGATATCAAGTTCCAAGAGTGGTGCCAGAACATGGGGATTCGGCAAAATTTCACGTTAATCGCGCACCCATAGGCAAACGGTCAGACGGAAGTAATGAATAGAGCCATCCTGCGCGGACTGAAAGCACGTCTGGATCGAGCTAAGGGATTGTGGGCCGAAGAGCTACCAAGTGTCTTATGGGCTCACCGAACGACCGAAAAAGCAGCCACGGGAGAAAACCCCCTTCAACCTCACCTATGGCACTGAAGCGGTGATCCCGGCGGAAATCGAAATACCAACGTTGCAATTAGAAACATACGACGATCGGACAAACGGAGACGAGTTACGCACCAACCTCGCGCACATCCGAACAGCGGCATACCAGCAGCAGGTAGCTCGCTACTACAATAGCAGAGTAAAGCAACGAACCTTCCGAGTCGGCGACCTGGTCCTCCGTAAGATTATGGTGCCCGAACCCGGCATTGACAAGCTTGGACCTAATTGGGAAGGGCCCTATAAAGTAAAAACAGCGCTCGGGGGCGCATACGAACTCGAAACCTTGGAAGGCAAACGAGTACCCCGAACATGGAACATCGTGAACTTGAGGTGATACTACCTATAAACCACCTAGCGAAGTGGACGAAATCAGGTCCTACCTATAAACCACAAGGCAAGCCGAGGAACTTCAGCGCAGACAGCACATTATCAGCTCGGCAAAAAATCAGTTCGCGGCATAAAAGACCACGGAAATTTAAAAACCCGACAAAAAAAACAGCTTGGGGAAGATGAGCAAGGGGAAAAAGACACTCCATTGCCAGAAACAGTACATTGGCAAAAAAAAATAAAAAAATTTACATGCCCGGAGCCACTTCTTCACCATCGGAAGGCACTTCAACAACACCCGAAGGCCCTGCTTCTCCTTCAGAGTCCGGCTCGCCATCGGCAGCATTGGCCATCTCCTGAGTTATACGCGAAGTGGTTATGGCACTTACATCGAGGTCGGGGTATGTATTCCGGATCATTCACCGGCTCAACTTGAACCCCCTCCTGTAAGAGTCCACCATTAGATCGTCAAAACGCGGGGAGGCAATGTAGTCTTCAACTGCCTTCTTCTTGGCGTCTTCAATGCCTTGGGAAAAAATCTATGTTCTCTCCCTAATGTCCTCCTGAAGATACTCGACTTGATGCTGCAAATCCAACTTCAAGTCCGCCATATGCTTGACAACTACCCCCATGGCCTCGGCATCACGCTGAGACCTCGCCTGTCTGGCCATCGCGACGCGAGCAGCCTTTTCAGCAGCATAAGCAGCCGCCTCAGCAGCCCGGGTATTTGCCTCTGTAGCACAGAAGGCTTCTTCAGTAGCATGAGCGGAAGCCTCAGCAGCTCGCGCCTGTCGAGAGCTCCTCTCCACTTGGGCCGCCAAGGCATGAATCGAAGAATTCACCTACCAAAAGAAACAAGTGAGCAAAATGACAACAGAAGCAACAGAATAAAAAAGGAAGACAGAATCTAACTTACCACCATGGCATGTGTTACGGCGCGGCAAGCGACCTGATTCAAGGGAAGATCGGTCCACGCCGCGACCTCCTCGGGGAAAGTAGCGTCCCTACTCTTCTGAAGAGCGTAGTTCGGCGTCAACACGCTCCTAAACTCCCCTTGAGCTCCCGAGCCTGAGGGCCCAGCCCGCGTATGAGCAGACCCGGAGTGAGCAGGAGCACTTGAGTACGCAGGAGCGCCCGTATGAGTGGTTTCAGCGTAAGGCGCCCCGGCAGTCTCGTGCACCGGTGGAGTCACTTCGGGCTCCCTAGGCAGATCCTCTGGCGTATGGTCTGGGGCTTGGGGCTCCTCATCCAAGGGCAGCTCGTTACGAGTTCGCTTGGCGACCCACTTCCTCCTCTTCATACCTTGGAACAAACGCCCCCCATGAGTTCTCTCCGCATCCATCACACCTACAGAAACGAGTTCGACATAAAAAAAAAAAAAAAGAAGCCGCATAGCCAGAAACCTACCCGAACTCAGGCCGGCTGCAAAAAGCTTAGCCTCCGTTAAGTAGTGGTGGCACTTTAAGCCTTGCCGTGCCCACTGTCGGAGACCCTTCACCGTCTCTTTATCAAGAGTTACGCCCAAATCGGGAGTGGCCTCACCCCACCCGGTTTGAAAGGGCCATCCTTGTGCACTTCGCACGCCGAAGTAGTCCCTCTTCCAAGCCGGGACCTTATTAGGAAGATCGTGCAGAAGCTTGAAACCCTGGCGAGGAGAAAGGTAATACGCCCGTCTCCCCCCAGGAAGAGAACCTGCCTGTCTCTTGAGCATCAAGATAGAGGAGAATATCTCTAAGTGTAAGGGAAAGTTCTGCTCACAAAAAAGGGAAATTGTCCCCACCAGGTTCCGAATAGAGTTCGGATGAAGCTGGCCAATGGTGACACCGAAGTGGTTTATGACTTCGACGAGAAGGGGGTGGAAAGGAAGTCGCAACCCTGCAGCAAGCTGCTCTCGAAAAATCATGATCTCGTCGGGACCGTGTTCCCAAGGAAAGCTACCCGAAGGAATAAAATATGTGTACCCCCCAGGAAGATTATAAGACAGAAGTATGGATTGAAGCCCCTCAGGCGTCATGGTCGAAGGGCCAAACCGGTCTAGCATCCGACCTCGGCGGGAGGTAGATGCCAAACTGCCCGAAGCGACTCGACCTACTGGTTCGTAGTCCTCAAACTCCACCTCAGGATCACTGAGGTAGTCTGGGGACACGGCTCGGTTGGTGGAACCTACATCGGCCCTACTCGAAGAATCGTCTGAGCTATCGAAGCTAGACATTGGGGAAAAGAATTCAAGAAAGTACTCACCGGAAGGTTTGAAGAAATACCAAAGAACCGTGAACTGTATAACCAGCCTTGACGCGAGCTGGAAAAGACTTGGACGCGAGCTGAAGGGTTGGACGCGAACTCAATAGACAAACCGCAGAAGTGACAACAACCAGGGTCCCCCACTATTTATATCTACAGTAACCAAGAATCGACTGTGCAGACCGAAGACGATCCGACGGCCCATGTTCTTACCGACTGCACAACCCTTAAGGTCGAGACGTGACGGGCGCACGTCTTTCCGAGAAAAGCGAAACATCAGCGCATCTTTTTGAAACCGACGTCGCTTCGACACGCGTCTTTTCAAAACTGACGCGCCGCACGTCTCCCTGACAGTCGACCGCACACGTACAGCAGTGGCGTGCCTTTTTGAAATGACCCGCTGTCACGTCCCAGCGGCGCGAGTTGGTTTGAAATTTAAAACGCGCGATCACAACCACCAATGTTCTTGAGTAAGCACGTTTCCAGCCTTCTCGAAAATTGAAAGAACCCTAGCAAAAGCATCTCGTACAGTGAAGGTTTGAAGGACGGGACAAATCCACCAACTACCTCGCGAAAACTCCCCGCACCATGGCAAGACCCTCGGCGCAAGGAGTGGGGGGCAATTGATGAAGGAAGATTTGGCCCGACCTCTCTATTATGAGACACGTGGCAGAAACAACAGCTCGGCAAAAGGGGCCAAGCCTAGGCGGGAACAAGGGGACACACTCCGCCGAACTGACCCACCTTGTAACAGCTCGGGATAGACTTCGCCGAACTGCCACCTTGTAACAGCTCAGGATACACTTCGCCGAACTGACCCACCTTGTAACAGCTCGGGATACACTTCGCCGAACTCACCCACCTTGTAACAGCTCGGGATAGACTTCGCCGAACTGACCCACCTTGTAACAGCTCGGGATACACTTCGCCGAACTGACCCACCTTGTAACAGTTCGGATAGACTTCGCCGAACTGACCCACCTTGTAACAGTTTGGGATACCTCCGAGCTCAAGACCGCCTCGCTCAGCACTTCGCATCATCTTCTGGGCACCAAAGCCAAACAAGTCGTACCATGCCTGACACTAGGGAAGTCCGTGCCCGAGGGCGCCACGCCTAACTGACTTGGGATCTGACGTTTGGCAGTAGCACTCTAAACGGCCACTTGCCACCGCCACTAACGCCGCCATCTCCAGTTAGACGGTTAGGCAGTGATGGTTCTGTCTCAGCAGAAAGGATGACGGCCGAGTTGACAAGCGCAAGGGTAATCATACCCGATCTGACAAGGGCCTCGGGACGAGTACACGAAGTGACTATAAGATCCCCCTGCCCCCCGACAACGGAGGTATGCAAACTTTGCGCTATCTGGTATTACCTTGCTTTTGAAGGATTCTAACTTGAGCTTCAGAGCCTCTACACCGGGTTCCCCCCGGAGCTTTCCCATCTCTTCCGTTTCAGGTTCCCTGCTACCCCGTTTGGAAGCAAGGCAGCGGGCAGCTAAGACCAGCCGGATCGCGCTCCATCACATATGTTTTTTTTTTTTTTTTTATCAAAATCCCACTTGAATGCAAATTTACTTCTTTTTTATTGATGTACTTTTATATCTTATTATCAATATAAATATGCATTGGTCTGTCATTTGTCAATGCATAAATGTAATGTTGCTAAGCACAGGTAAAAGTGAACCAAAGTGCAAATTTACCTTGAACCGGGATTTACATTACATTTGCATTTTTTCCAAACACAGCCTCAATAAATGTAGTGCAAAGTGCAAACTATTTGCAGCTTCAATTCAATTAGTTTCAACAATTTGATCCTTTGCAAAATGAAAAAGAAAAGAAGAAACCTTTGAATCTGGCCCAGATACCAACAATTCTAACCCATTGAGACATTCACACAAAACTCATGAAGAAACAGAATGCAATCATAATATATTCGTGAAGGAAAAGGGAGTTTGATACGTAGGAAGTAGTGAGAGTTAAAAGGGTGGGTTCTTTTTAAGGCCCATCCTCAAGTCATTTGATGGGTTTAGGGCTACAGAATGGGCCGAGTTTGGTTCAAAGCAGGCAGTTACGCTTAGTTTTATCATCATCATCATCTCTATTAAATCTCTGTTTTTCACCTCTAATCAACCTTACAAAGAAATTGTACAAACTTGGGCAAATGACTTTATATAGACAAACTCACAAAGTGCTTTTTTCACTGTGCTTCCATAATGCGGACAGTCCTAGCCAATTTGGATGGTGGGCATTCCTGGTTCATGTAGGTTTGGATTCGGCCGAGGGTGCCGATCCCAGTGAGTACTGAGTATGCACAGGATGATGCATGAGACATTGAGATTTGAGACTAGAGCTGGAACACATAAGAGTTCAAATTCATGGATCCACTTTGTGCAATAATGCATTAGTAAATGGAGATAGTGCTGTTGCGAGTAATATGCTTGGGTCCCACGACCCCCGCAGATAGCTGGGACCAATATTAGGTAATGGCCTTAGTGCTGGGTCCCTGCTGTGCACCGAGCACATGCACATGGTCTGACATAAGCCCATTGAAGATAACAGGATCGTCCTACACTTGGGCCCCGTATCATTCACTGGAATAGGGATCTGGAATTGGAATCGGAATTGGTTATTCTGATTCTAACTGTTTGATCAGACAGAACTGGAATTTCATTTCCATTCCTATTAGAGTGGTATTCTCTCATTTGAGAGAATGGCCATTCTCTGCCCTTTCCTTGGGAATTAAGTCCTATTCCTGCTGATTCTAATTTTCATTCTCATTCCTGTCTGAATCAAACAGACTATAAAAATAGATTATTCTAATTCTGATTTTGATTCCAACTACGAATCAAACGGACCCTTTCACCTTACACTACAGGTGTGTGTAGCCATACTGAATATCTGGGTGGCTACCACTATACCACTACAATGGGTTAGTGAACCAGTTGCTCCTTCCTTGGGTATTTTGCCCATCGGGCCAAAAGATCGGCTGGATGAGCATGGAACAATACATATACTTTGAATTTTAGGAGTTTGGCTTCAATCAGGGCAAAGCCCATTCAAGCAGCCTTTAGTCTTTTACTGCCTTACATTGAGAATATCTCCGTACTTATGTGCTTTATTTCATAAGGGAGATATTCTCAATGTAAGATTGCAAAAGACTGTTAGAACGGTGTGAACACAGGTTTGCCCTAATGAAAGTCTATCTGGAATGTTAGATATGTAGTTATGTACATACAAACGATAAAGGATTCATTCTAATGGCGTTTGGATTTTCTGCCCACTATTCTATTCTCTAGATACACTTACTCGCCTTGAATTGCAATCACATATCGCCACCATCTTGTATTGTAAGATGTTCCCACTACTACAAGGGCTGTGAGATGGGTGTGATGACGAATTTTGTGAGGAATAAATCCAACTCTGATCTCTCAGGCTGACGTGGGGGCTTATTATTGATTGAATAGCCTCTTACACAGCCATCAAATGCACAGTTAATCCGAATGGATGGATCTATAATTCATTCATCCATTGGTTCAAATATTCATTCGTTCTCTCTCTCTCACAGCGTAGTGGTGCTGTGATGTCAGCAAAGAAAGTATGTGCGCATGGTTGACATCACCTGTGTTTTGCATATTGATACAATACTTCATATGCCACGGAGCCCATCAACAATGGAAAGACAAAAAAACACAACAAGATAATGTATTACACTTGAAAGTTGAAACCATCAAAACAATAACCAGATGGAGGACAGCTAATTCTGCACTCTTATTTTTATTCATCTCTCTTTCCTTTGTCACTAACATTAACTATTTGTCGTCTATATCAGCCATTCAACCATGAACCACCAAATATAATTGCTCCCATAAATCACTGAACCGAATGAGGGGATGTCTCTTGTGCCCCCATGCCATGCCCATGCATGTTACTTGTTTGGAGGATGTAAAACCATATATATATATATGAATCCATCTAATGGTCTGAGCATAGTAGGCCCATCTAATTCATTTTTCCCATGAATTGTTAATTAATTATGAATGGTGACTTAATTCGACATACCACAATGGCGTCCCATATTTAATTTAGGTGCCAGTACAAAGAAGATGTTACAGAGAAGAAATGGCAACCCAAAAGCACTGCCTTG
Source organism: Nelumbo lutea (assembly GCF_056320005.1). Taxonomy (NCBI): domain Eukaryota; kingdom Viridiplantae; phylum Streptophyta; class Magnoliopsida; order Proteales; family Nelumbonaceae; genus Nelumbo; species Nelumbo lutea. The sequence goes on from NC_142687.1 coordinate 76,602,794, forward strand.
GTGACTACTGACTAGAGGTTAGGTTTATGAATTTTATAATCAAATAACTGTCCAATGCTATTTTAATGGCTTATATATTTCCAATATTTAAGGCATCTTTGTGGTTGCATTCTTTTTCCACGAAGAACACTAGTTGGGTTTAATATAACCAGTAGTACTTTGATGGCTTGGAACAACGGCATCAATCTTCTTCTCTTGCTTCTGCTGCTTGCCCTCTGCACTCTCCCTTCTTTACAGTTGCAGATTCAAGAGAGGAAAGGTGATTTTGAGAAATGGTTATCATGGAATGTGAGGGACCATCAGAAGAAGACCACTCTTGGAGCAGAGGCCACCAGTAGTACTGGTCGACGAGGAGCACGGCCGGTCGCTGACCTCAAGGGTTTGGATACGAAGCTGAAGAAGGCCGAGTTGAATAAAGTGAGAGTGAGAGTTAGTCAAGATGGGACTGGTGATTACTCTAGCATCCAGGAAGCTGTTGATGACATCCCATTAAAGAACACCAGAAGAGTCATCTTGGAAATAAACCCAGGTGTTTATAGGTACGTGTAGATAGAATTGTTTTCGGACTGTGCTCTTCAATAATCATCATCTTGGGATTATTGGTTTTTGGCAAGTTTAGATAATACTTCAAAGTTCAAACTATGGTTCTCTAGTTAATTAAATAGTTAATGAATTTTCAATTTCATTGGTGGGTTGAGATTTGAGAAAGTAAATAAAAAATTCATCATCATCATCCATTGATGACATTGGGCATATTTTCAGATGACTTATTTAAACCCATCAAAAGAAACAGTCACTACATTATATATATATATATACAAAAATTGCTTTTGGCTGTAAACTATTTAATTAGATTTTAGATGGGTATGCATGAATTGTAGTGTTCTTTAGTTAGAGCTTTCTTTTAATTAGAATCTTTAAATAATTAATAGGGTGAGAAGGACTGAGGAGGGACATAGTAAATAACTTGTTCATGTTGTCTAGGGAGAAGATTTTGATCCCCAGGTCACAACCTTTTATTACATTTCTGGGGGATTCAGCCAATCCACCAACCATAACCGGGAATGACACGGCTTCAGGAACTGGAAGAGATGGCAAACCCTTGAAGACCTTTCAGAGTGCGACAGTGGGCGTCAATGCCGATTATTTTGTAGCTATCAATATAATGTTTGAGGTATCCTACCAGACCTTTCTTCAACTCTAATTTCTTTAATTAGCACGTTTATTGGCATGATTTGGTCCAATCAGATCCAATCTAATACGAGTCCAATACAGATGGACCAGGTCCAATCCACTCTGATCGATGAATATTCTGGACCATTTTAATTTCGACTGGTTCTAACTCAAACCTGATCCATTTGACACTTGTATTCTTATCTTTTATCAATGGATCAGATATTGGTTCAATTGGACCCAATTCAATATAAATCCATTATGAATGGATCAGATTCAATCTAATAAATACTTTGGACCATTAAGTATGAGTAGCTGGTTCAATTTACTCAAAACCAGTCGATTGACACCTCTAATTCCATACTCATTTCAGACATTCCAAGAGCCCAACCAAATGTGTTGTTTGCTCATAATCATAATTCATAAGTCACCAGAATTCATGGGTCCATCTACATAAAAATCTATGCACATTCTAATTAATGCTGATAAATGGACTTACCCTATTATTTATAACTTTGTTTCCACTAATGTTTCCAAAATTTTGGCTTCCTACTTTTGTGTTTGCATTGTAGAATACGGCTCCACATGATATTGGATCAACCGGAGAACAAGCCGTAGCCCTTCGCATCTCCGGCAATAAAGCTGCATTCCATAATTGCAGTTTCTATGGAAGTCAGGACACTCTGTATGATCACAAAGGCCTTCACTACTTCAACAACTGCTTCATACAAGGCTCTGTAGACTTCATCTTCGGATATGGGAGATCCTTATACGAGGTCTGTATTTTTAGTCAATATTTTTCTGATGATACTGGAGATAGCAGTCTCTGTAGAGTGTAGAGTTTCGAATTTATGATTTAATTAGTTTTTGGACTTGGTTCTCACACTTTGAACATTGTGTGTATGTGCAGAATTGCTATTTGAACTCTATATCAAAAAAGGTGGCATCTCTGACCGCCCAAAAGAGAACAAACACCTCCTTGTCTAGTGGCTTTTCATTCAAAGATAGCGTTGTCACAGGGAGTGGCCTAGTGTATCTGGGAAGAGCATGGGGCGATCGTTCCAGGGTTATCTTCTCTTATACATACATGGACAAAGTTGTTTTGCCTCAAGGATGGAGCGACTGGGGCGATCAGAAGCGAGAGTCGTAAGTCCACACATCATTACTTGCTTGCTTTTTCTACGCATTCTTTATCAAAATAGGGGAGAGTACAAGGAAAATATTAAAGGTATCCGCCGATTGATGGCCCATTATTTGCTCAGTTGGTCATATCTGCGTAGTGAATGGCTGCAATGCATCTCCACCACCACTAATCCTAGTAAATGTGTCAGTGTATGGGGGCCAAAGATGCATTACAGGTACCAAAAAGAAAACATAGAAAGATCCAAAAGGGTTTCTGTGTTGAGAGGAGAATATTTTTTCTTTGTTGGGGTTTAGCCGCATCTGTATTTTATAACTGGTGGCAAGGTTTCAACATGGAACCATTTTTGCCACCCGTTTCCAGGTCAAAAGGTCCAAATCCAACTGTCTAGTTCAATTGGACGGTCTGTTTTGATTTAAAAAAATAATTAAAATAAAAAGACCAAAAAAATCATTACTTGGGCCAAAATGTCGACGGTTCAATTGTCTGAATCAGTGGATCGCTAACTAAGTCAATAGTTTTTAGCCCAAGAATAATTTTAGGGTGAAAACCATGAAATGGAATGTTGCCTGGACAGTTTCTGAGTCAATTTGTTCAACTGTTTGGTCCGATCCGGTTTTCACAACCATGCCGGTGGTTGTGTTTGGGGCTGATTAACTTTTTAACTATCAGTTTTCTCCATCCCCGACATCGGGTACCCGGCTTCCTCGACCCTGATGAAGATTGGCTTAATGGAAAAGGAGGCGGGATTGATAGTGCTACTCGATTGGGGACGGGGATGGGGAGTGAATTTCCCGCCCCAACCCTATATTAAATATTTACATACATAATAGTTATTTATGATATTAATTATACTATATATCATAATAGATCAAAAACTGAATCAACCCTAAAATCAATAGCGACCCAATTGATTTGGGTCTGATGGATCCAACCCGACCCATAGCCCTATCAAGCCCTAATGGATTTATGCATGACATCACCATGTATTCGTCGAGCTGAACCGAGTAAATAGATGGTGTCCCAACTCTCGAGGTTAATGTTTATTTTATTTTTGATAATAAAAGTAATGGGGCTACACAAGATGGGGATAATACGTCCCCACAAATCACTATAACAAATAAATGCAAACGGCCAAGGCAATTTACAAAGATTCAGACATACACATTGCTATTATGAATTAATTGTTGAACTTGAACATGCTTTACATTCACACCTGCTGGATGCTCTCATGTGTCGAACTAAAAATTTCTCTACAGAAGTGTGTATTACGGAGAGTATAAGTGCAGCGGACCGGGTGCCAACTTGACTGGAAGAGTGCGTTGGGCCAGAACACTAACAGATAAGGAGGCAAATCCTTTTCTAGGGGCGTACTATGTGAATGGAAAGACTTGGCTCCTTAGCCCCCAAGAATTTTTGGGCTTTAATTAATTTCTGCTTTCAATCTATAAAATTTCCAGAAAAAAAAAAAAACAAACTTCTTTCGCTTAATCTTGATTTGATTCATGTATGGAATGGAACTCTTGCCCTAATTTAATAAATTGCAAAGAATTTCCTGCATTGATCCGGTTTGATTATTACAAGTTCTGATTCTGCGCTTTTGTTTCACATATTTATCTGTTGTGATCTTTAATTAATACAATTTCTTGATGATTCTTTCTAACTTACGCATCCAAGTTTTTAAAACTGACCCAGTGACTGAATCTGTCAGGGGTTCGATTACCATCGAACAGTCCAACCGTTCGACCTGAACCCGAATGATCAATTTATTTTGATAAAAGAAATAAAAAAATAAAAAATGGTTAAAACCGTTTAAACGATTAATCAACTGATTTAACGGTTTGCTAATCAAAATCAACGATTTTATGAAAAAAAGTAGTTTTAAGGAAGAACGAACCGATTTCCAATTTTTCTGGTCCGATCCGATTTTGAAAACCATGCTCCATACGTATTAAAATAACAAATAATGATACTTCCTGCGTATAAATTAGGAGCATCTAGTTAAGACATAAGGATTTCCAAGTTTGAAGCATGATGATCTTTTGTATTTTGTATGAGACAGTAGACTAGCTATGGTGAGAAAAACATTTTCAACTCCGCAATAAAAACTGTAAATTTTGGAAAAATCTATGGTGCAACAAAGGTATGATATCGAAAAAGCTTTGACCAATGGTATTCCGACCCAAACCCATAACCCCCTGCAATTATGGTGGAAGTGGGATCTGATCCCAAGCCTCTGTTACAAACAACCAGAAAACCTACCGACTGAGGGACCATCAATTGGTTCATATCCATGGGACCAATCAAGTTGAACTCAATTCTTCAACTTTACAATTTTGTTTTTTCCCTTTTTAAATTTCTACTAATCATGGGCTCTTTCCCTTTTAATTAGAATTCCAATTGTAGAATTGACTTCTTATATCTTGAAATTTTAGAGGAAAATTTACTTTTTCTAATGATACAACTTCAAACTATTTAGTTAAAATATTACAACAAATTTTGGTTATAATGGCGTTTTATAAATCATCTATAGTGGTGCATCTTGAAAAATGCCACCATTTTCTTGTTTTAATCGAAAATTTTTAAATTGCCGCTACATTATATCTTATACGCGTATTTGCAATAAATGATAGTAAAAAAAATGCGTTTAAACGCCACCATACATATGATTTATTTGTTGCCATTTAATATGGATTTAGGGAAAACAAACCAAATGGGCGCATCGATTTCCCGCTCATGTTCTCTGTGTCTGATTTCCTTCCTCCCCCAACTGGTTCTCTTCACATTCATCTCCCTGGCATCTCCGTGCATTTCCTCTTTGCATCGCCTTCCCGCTCATGCAAGACTCTAACATCAGAAGTGCTCGTGAAAGAATCCGAAAGCTGCTGACCCTAGAAGAATTGATTGTGGAAGAACTCTGCGCCAAAAGCTGCCGACCCTTGAACCAGCGTGTTCACATTTCTGTTTTCATCACTCTATACCTCTGTCTACGTCTATTTTCTGAGGCCATTTGTTCGATTTTGCCTTAGAAATCTTATTTGGTTCATCTGAACCATTATTTCCCTCATCAGGCTTCTTAGTTTCTCCAAGATTTAGTAGGTATTTTTAATCTTCATTATTTTTATTCGTTCTAACTTCACCTTGTCATTGCAGTTGAGCCATTTCTTCTCGGAATGAAGAGTGAAACCACGGGTCATTTCAAACTTCAATTATAGCTGGTTAGTTTTGATTCCTACCTTCCCTGTTATTTTTCCTATAATAGAAGTTGTATGCATGCGGTTATTTTTCTTAGTATTGTGAAGGGAAAATAAGCACACCTTCAATATTTCAATTTTGAAACATCCCCTATATGTATGTGGCCATTTTTCTTAGTATTGATCCATGCAATATTTCATTTTTGATACATATATTGTTTCTTGAAGAACCACACCTTCAATTCAGACAAATAGAATCGTTGGGTTTAGACGTAACAGCTTTTTTTGTTTTTTTTTTTTTTGGTTTTCTGTATGGGCTATACCTCCTTAACCTGGTTTTTTTAATTAAACTATCTTGTTTAGATGTAGGAGATATGGGTTCTTGTTAATATAGAAGTGACAAGAACAGAGAAAACCAGACATCCATCACAGAAATAGACATGGCATTTGTTTCCTGAGCAAACCCATGTATTAACCTTAAGTTTATCAAGTTCATGAACAAGATTTTCTATTCTTATAGAAACGACTGATTTGCACTTTCTTGGGTTATGATATTTTCTTATCAACAGTTTCTAATTTACCTTCCTTTTTGTAATTGGGTAGTCCGTAGTCAGACTTGGCTAGTGAGAGATTTAGCCAATTTATTAGTTTTAGGGAGCCATATAAGCTTTAACTTTGTGCTCTTAACAGAACCTTCAAGTTTAGTCCTCTCAAACATCAAATTTTCTGGGTAGTTTTATTTCTGTTAAACCTCAGCAGTTAGCCTTCTCCCTGTTGTTATCATGTTGTTTCTTTTGGGTTTATCCATGTCATTGCAAGTTCAGTTATGATGCTTCTTAAGCTCATGGATCACAGAAGAACAAAAATGAAAAGGCTATAAATTATTAAGAATTTCAAATATGGTCTACTTGTTTCATGTGTAATCTAATTTACAGATTTAAGTTGAAGCCAAGAAGGTGCTTGAGGAAAGTGAAACTTTTAGTGCCACACTTCTTGATGTAGAGATAACAGTTCTAAGAAGATAAAAGAAAATATAAATGTTTGACATGTTTATTTCCTAGAGCATTAGAAAGCATTCATTGGTTTGTCATGTTGGTTTGAAAATTGTTTAGTGGATCCAAATTGGATAAAATTGGTTTATAGGTATCTTGTAAGCTTAAGTCAATTCTTTATAATCAATACTCCAAATTTAAATGCTTTAGGAACGCTTTCATACATGAATCATTTGGAGCATCCACTCTGGCGGCTCTGCTCTTTCTGACCTGTGGATCAAAAGTTCAAACTTCAATAGAGGGAGCATCCACTCTGGCGGGACTGCTCAGAATTCTTCCACACCAAACTTACCTTTAGCAGCTAAGGCATGTGCTGCACTAACAGAACCACGACTTACACTAATCACCTCAACTATCACTCCTAAAATGGCATACAGATCATGCAACAAAGGCCAAACAACAGGATCATAATAAAAAAACCTATGAGAGATAGTTTTTACAACATTAGTTGAGTTACAAAAAATGGTTACTGATTGTAAACCAAGTCTTCTAATTGAAAGAACACATTCAAGCACAGCTGTAACTTCTACATATATAGCTGAAACGACTTTACAGGGACCACACTTTGCAAAAACGAAATCACCCTTGTCATTTGCTAACCAAAAACCATAACAGCTGTCTTTAACATGACACTCTTGTATTTGGCTTGCTAGATATTTATATACCAGAGATTTTGAGTATGTAGTGTGATAAATATGATAATATTTTTTAGTATAAACCCTCTAGGGGTCTGAAGGTATATGCTGAAGATGAGCTAAGAGTATTGGTGGAGGATGATTTGGCGGATCGTACCGCATCAAGTGTTATTGCTATAATGATTAGAAATAATTACCCTAATTTTCTAGTGCTAAGGGTATCATATTTTGGCTTTGTTCTTCTCAACAAATTCAGTTTTTTTGTTCTATTAAAAGTATAACAGAGGAGAGGTTTTTATACATTTGGTGGAATGTTTTTGACATTTGAAGAATCTATATATGAAACCATAAAAGTGACAAAATTAGTACTTTTTTTTTATTAATGATAAGCATTTTAGAAATGAAGAATAAAGGGATAGAAGCTTTTATGTGACTATGTAACTTGACAAAGCTTTTACAGTTAACAAAGGGTTTGATTATTTAGAAAGTTAGGAATAGATAAATCGGTAGGTTATTGATGGGTACATCTTAGGTAACTCGTGTGCATATGGAGTCGGAGAAATGATTAGAGAGAGGTGAAATAGGAAACATTTTGACTAGCTTCTTAGGGCCTGTTGGCAATGGAAACTCTTTGGTAGCAAAACTACTAGATTTACTATGAAAACTAAAAGTTAGCTGTACGTGAAATTGGCTAAATCTACAAGGGGGACTATCAAGTTGTATGTTTTATAAAGAATCATAGGTTCAAGTGTCATAAATTTATTAGCAAAGTTTGAGGTTAGAAAAGGATAATATTTTAGTCATTTGAAAGTATCAATGGGGGTTAAGCTTATTTGGACCACTCTTATGCTGAGACAAAGGATAATAGGGAGATTCATAAATAGGAGCCCACAAAGAGAAATAAATGGACACAATCCATCTTCCAAATACAGTTCACATAGGTGAAATGCCCACAAAGAGCAATTTTTGTAACTTGTTTTTTGCTTGAAAAAAACATACAAGGACACAGGTGCTTTCAAGAACAGATATCCTATTTGGGGGCCTTTCCCTTCTTGAATTAAAGCTTCACTCATTTGTCTAGCACAAGTCAAGAATTTACATCTTTCTCTTAATACATCACAAGAAATATGAGCTTCAATTTCATTATATGGTGATGGGTCATTAGAAATCAAACCAAAGAGCAACCAAAACCCAAGTTTGTTTATTGTTCTTCTATGGCAAATTATTCCGGCTGCCATCAAGCCCTCATGTTTCCTAATTGCAGCATTGTAACAATAATTTCTTGGCAATCAACTTCAGAGGGTAGCTGAAAGCCCTTTTAACAATGTCTGCCCCAACTTTTTGCTCATCATCATCAGGAGTGTCCTTTACAAAATCAACCTTTGCTGCAAGCCTTAACAGGGTGCACCTACCACCAACTACAATGCCTTCCTCAACAGCTGCCTTTGTTGCATTAAGAGCATCTTCTACTATTAATTCTTTTTCTTTTAATTCAATTTCTATTTGTGCCTCAACTTGAATGACAACACCACCACCTGAGAGTTTCACAATTCTCTCCTAAACTTTTCTTTCTCGTAGTCTTGCTCTGCAGCCTCAATTAGGTTCCGAATTTGAGCAACTCACTTATTTACTGCTTCCTGTGTACTACCATCACCAACAAAAGATCAAAAACCCACACTAATGACCTCCTTTGAAATACCTTCAAAGCACCCAATTATTCTCCTTTTCTCAAATAGAAGAGTGAGTTCATCTTTACTTCAAAGTGTTCATGAAAGCTTTGAGTGAAAATGTCTTGCTAATTATTATTCTCTATAATTATCAGCATACACTTGTTAGCATTTAGAAAAAAAGGCAAGAACTGAATTCAACAAAAAATACATTAGAAAGATTTGCATTCAAATGATTATTCCATGCTTTTGCATCAATACAAATGAAAACAGACCTGGGTACTCAAGCCTTGGACCCGCTAACCTTTCATGAAAGCTTCCATTAAGGATGGGTAGTAACTGTTGATAGCAAAGATCTTTGATACTTTTGACCCAAATGTTGTACATGAAACTGTAACGAGATTAGTGTTTGGAAATTTGTGCTTCTTGGGTTAGTGTTGGGAGCCCATGTAAAACTTAACAAATTATTAACCCATCCTAACCCAAATTTCACCCCTTTATAGGCACCCTTCTAGAAGTCAACTTTATCATATATGAGCATTCTTCTAGTTTAGGCTACTTCATTGTGTTTCTATGTGTTTATCCTATTAAACATTTGTAGTGGAACCGATCATGGGGCAGTGATCTTTACTTGTGGATTTAAACACTACAGTAATCAGTAATTTCAATTAACACACTATGACAGTAAAGAATGTCTAAAATCCCAAGATCATACAAACTTGGGGCAGTAATCTTTACTTGTGGATTTAATTAATTAGAGCTAAGAAGTAGTTAAGTGATATGTGAAGCTAAAAAGGCAAAAAAAAAAAAATAGCTAGGTTTATTAGCAAGGATGTTTGTTTATTGGTTCTAGGTTTATTACAGTTCTTTGTTATCTATCGATTGAATTATTTGAAGCTCTAGTAGAATGTATACAGACCTGAACCTATAATAGATTTCACCCATTTTGATTGATAGCCATTCGAAGTGTCCATTTGACTGCCCATTTTACTTGATAAACAAACCAAAAATCTAAAATGAATTTGATTGTAGTGCTACTAATTCTTTTCTTCGATTTAATGAGCTTGGGTAGTTCATACCTAAACATAACTTGAGATTTCATAAATTGACTTAAACATACCATGAGTTTTTAAGGTGGACATAAATATACCCTATGGCCATTAAAGACTCTTTTACCCTTTATTATTTTTCAAATTTTCAAAAACAAAACCATAAAGATAAAACAAATCTTTCTTATCATGTTTAACTTATGTAATGTAGGAAGAATTAATTAAGAGGATCCCTAACCCACCTCCCCATCTTCATTGTTTTCTCCTTCCTGAAAATCCTTGCTAACACCTCAATCTAACAGACAATTTTTCTTAAAATCCTAGTTCCAGCTTCTGGAACTATCTCCCAATCTCCCTCTATATGATCAGTATTCTCTTACTTCTTTTAGGTATTCCTATTGGCATTGTTTACTAATGTTTTCATCTTCCAATGTCATAATTGATATTCTAATTTCCCCACCTTGATATTATTGGCATCAAGTGTTGCTAAGTTATTTTGTACGAAGAAGCCCAATTGAACCATGCAGACAATGAAATGCCCAACTTGAACTTCGAAGCACCAATCAAAGGGCATAATAAGGTTTTTGAAACAATAAAGAGATCACTTAAGTCCACTTAAAAAAAACTTAGGGTATGTTTAAGTTCAGTGGGGTCACCCCACAAGGTATACTTAACTCCACTTAGAAAACTTTTGGTATTTTTAAGTTAATTTCTGAAATCTCAGGGTATGTTTAAGTTTTTTACCCAATAATTAATTGGCAGGTGACCTTCTATCTTTTCTTTGGGAAAAGGATTCTTGGTCCTGCATTGGGAGTTTTCAAACCTTGATTCTTGTCATGTATTGTAGGTTTTCGTTTGCTTTTCCCTAAAGAACATGGGAGACCTTGTGGAGGAACCTTTTTAAGTTGTTTGTGTATTATACAAATGAAGCCTCACCATAAACACCAAGAAAGGATTTACTTTTTATATTCTTTAGATAATTCCTATGTTTTCATATTGAATAATTCAATAGGTCCTAATATAGAAATTTTTTGTAACCTTTGAACTAAGTACGTATTCTAATTTTTTCTTTGCATTTTTTTGTAGGTTGATATTACATACTACACAAGGAGCATTAGTGATCAACCAATGGATGAAGACTTTTGATTAATATTTTGATATGTTTTTTGAAGTTTCATATGTATTATAACAATTTATTTAACACTATAATGTACATTTTTTTGTGTAAACATTCTTTTAAAATATAAATGTATGAAAATCTATTTGAAATGAATATTTATTTTGTTGAATTTTATTTTAAAATCACAGGTTTTTAATGATTCTAATAGTGAATATGATAGCTGATCGAATGAATTTCAATTATCTATTGCGACAGTTATAAACACCATTAAGGTTCAATCAAACAAATCTATTACGGCGGTTATACTGGTTCAATCAAATAGATCTATAGCGACAGTTACAAATGCCACTACAGGTTCACTAAAATAGATCTATTGCGGCGTTTATAAATGCCACTATAGGTCCAATTAATCATTACTATCATGGCATTTATAAAATGCCACTATAGATGTTATATTTATAGCGACATTTATATATGTCATAAAAGACATGTAAATTAATTTTTTTTAACTGATAGTGGCATATCTATATGTCGCTATTGACGGATTAAACGCTACTATAGGGTTATTTGTAGTGGCATTTCTCTAAATGCCGCTATACCCTATACCAACGTAGTTTTTAGCAGCATAAGATTATATGCAACAAATACGCCGCCATAAATATATAGCAACATATAAATTGATATATAACGGCATAAAAAATTGTCATTATAGGCATTTTTTGTTGTAGGGAGACTTTTTGCATTTGCTTGCAAGGCAAGCCAACGCGTCCTTAGCTAACTAACGAATTGGAGAGAGCTCACTTTCCACTCTAATAACTCTATCTAGAAAATATTAGAGAAAAGAAAAGGGGTTTTGAGAAGAAGGTTTTAAGAAGAAAAAGAAGATTTACAAGGGTTGAAATGAAGAAGGCAAATTCGTTTTTAGCATCTCTTCTTGCCTCTTTGTTGTGCTTCCACTCTTAGTGAGAGATTTCTTGTTTGCTATCCATTTTAATGATGTTTTCTGTTATTAGAATCCAAGAGCTTTCTTGATGTTCATCATCTAGTTGTAACTAGATAGAAAAACATTGTATTTCATTACTATTGCTGATAGTGGATGATTTGAATTTCGGTCCCATAATTTTTTACTTTCACATTGAGGGTTTTCCACGTAAATCTTGGTGTCTACTATTGTTGCTTGCTTTATGTTTGGTTATTTGTTTCATTACTGCATGCATGACATTTGTGGTTTAAGATCTCTTTAATTTGCACAAGGAAAATATAGGGATTATTCCTATCAAACTAGTATCAAAGCACTTGGTTCTTGTCTAAATCATGGAAGGAAGTTCAATTAGAATGATTTCATTAAATGGAAGAAACCAGTCTTTCCAGAAACCAAAAATGTAGGATTTGTTGCTCTCTAGAAATTTATATGCACCTATGAGAGGTGATAATGATAAGCTGAAAAATATGTCCAATGAGGATTGGAAACTCCTTGACTTCAAAGAGTTGCTTTTATTAGACAATGGTTGGTTGATAGTGTCTATTATCTTGTAGCAATTGAAACCTCAACTACTCCATTTTGGAACAAGTTGGAAGAATTGTATGAGAAAAAAACCATCGGTAATTAGAAAGCTTGTAAACTTGAAGTACAAGGAAGGTGCTTCCATCATCGAACACTTAAATCAAATGCAAGATATTGTAAATCAATTAACTACAATGAAGACGGTGTTGGATGATGAGCTTCAAGCTCTATTATTACTTAGTTCATTATCGAAAAGTTGGGAAACACTTGTGGTATCTCTCAGTAATTCTGTACCCGATGGAATAGTAACAGCAAGCATGGTAGGAAGCAGTTTGCTCAATAAAGAAATTAATTAGAAGAAAATTAATGAACCCAAAACCAGATGCTCTCCTTACAGAAAGATGTGATAGAAGTCAAAGTAGAGGTCCACATATTTGTGACGAGTCTAGAGGCAAGTCCAAGTCAAGGAAAGGCGTTACATGCAAGAAACAAGGCCATTACAAGAATGAGTGTCGGAAACCCAAGAGAAACAACAAAAAAGATAAAAAAGAAAGTGAAAGAAATGAAGAAAAGGACACCACTGCAGTTACAAGTGAAGATATTATTGTTTTCACAAGTTGTGAAGAGTTGTGCATTAGTTTAGCATGTCATGACACAAATTTGATTGGTGATACGAGTGCTTCCTATTATGCTACTCTTCACAAGGAATATTTTTTCTCTTACAGTATAGGTGATTTTAGTGTTGTAAGAATGAGAAACAGTGAAAGTTCCAAAATTGTGGGGATGGGTGACATTTATCTTGAGATTGACATAGGTTGCAAATTAGTTCTCAACGATGTCAAACATGTTCCAGATCTATACTTGAATCTGATTTCAATTGAGAAGTTAGATGAAGAAGCCTTTAATAATTAAGGGCCCATTTGGCACGTCCTTTTGGGAAGATCTTCTAGTAGCTCTAACATGCAAAAGATGGATTGAGCTTTTGCATGAAGATCTGAGCAGCCTAAAGCACGTTTAGCATATGCATGTCTTTCTAGGTCTTTCCACACGAGAATAAAATGTGAAAGACACGGAAAACTTCATTTGAAGCTTCCCGAAATCAGCCCAAAATGGACTTCTCGCGTCTTTCCGGTACTCCATCTTTTGACGGCTAGATCTTCCACGAGCCAAATGGAAATAGACCAAAAACCGGTCTTCTTGACTTGTAAACAGCCAAAAGACCGCATGAAAAGACACGCCAAACAGGCCTTAATTCAGCAAATGGAAAATGGAGACTATCCAAGGGGTCTCTAGTGGTAGCAAAAGGCAACACGTGTTGCACTCCTTACCATACACAATGACGTGTTTACAAAGGTAAAATGAACATCATGGAGAAAGACATCTCTATAGAATTGTGGCATAAATGATTGGGTCACATGAGTGAAAATGGAATGCAAATTCTTACCAAGAAAAATATGTTAACCAACATGAAAGATACGCATTTTAATACTTGCATTCATTTCTTAGCTAGTAAACAAAATAGAGTTTCATTTCAAAGCTCTTCTCTTCATAGAAGAAAACATGTTTTAAAACTGATTCATTCTGATGTTTGTGAGCCTATGAAAGTCAAAACTCTTGGTGGTGCATCTTTGTTACTTTCATAGATGATGCTAATAGAAAAGTATGAGCTTATGCTTTGAAATCTAAAGACCAAGTACTAGATGTCTTTAAAGTTTTTCATGTTATGGTTGAAAAAGAGATAAGTAGGCCTCTCAAGTGTATTCGTATTAACAATGGTGGTGAGTATGAAGGTCCATTTCAATGTTATTGTAAAAATCATGGCGTTCGACATGAGAATTCAGTCCCTAAGACCCCACAACAAAATGTAGTTGAGAGAATGAATTGCACCATTTTAGAGAGAGTTAGATGCATGTTGTCACAAGCAAAGTTTCCAAGATGTTATTAGGGAGAAGCAATGCATACAATTGTGTACTTCATTAATTTGTCTCCTATAATTTCTTTGAATGGTGATATTGCTGAAAAGGTATGAACAGGAAAAGATGCTTCCTATGATCATCTCAAGGTATTTGATTACAGGGCCTTTGTGCATATACCTAAGGATGAATGATCTAAGCTTGATGACAAAACCAAGCAATGTGTTTTCTTGGGATATGCAAATAAAAATATTGGTTATAGGCTATGGGATCCAATGGAAAATAAAATAATTGGAAGTAGAGATGTGGTCTTTCTTGATGACCAAACAATTAAGGACTTTGAAAAAATTGAGAAGCCTCAAGAAGATGACGGTGAACTTATAGACTTTGATCCAATGTCTACTCCCATGGTGCACAAAAATGATGGGGGAGATGTGCAACAAGAAAATGTGAACTCAAAAAATAATGTGAATGTTCCCAATGAAAATGCTGGCAATAATGAAGAGCCACCAACTGAATTAAGAAAATCAACTAGGGAATGTCAACCATCGAGAAAATATCCACTAAATGAGTATATAATGCTTTCAGATGCAGGTGAACCCAAAAGCTATCATGAGGCTCAAGAAAATAAGCACAAGAAAGAATGGTTCAGTGTTATGCAAGAAGAGACTCTTTACGCAAGAATCATACCTATGATTTTGTAGAACTACACAAGAGTAGAAAGGCACTCAAGAATGAATGGGTATATAGGTTAAAGCATGAAGATAGGAGCTTGCAACCATGTACAGGGCAAGGTTGGTTGTAAAGGGATTTGATAGAAAAGGGCATCGATTTTGATGAAAATTTCTCTCCATTGATGAAAATGTCATCAATAAGTATTACATTTGGCTTGGTTACAAGTATGAATTTGGAGGTTGAACAATTAGATGACAAAATGGCTTTTCTCCATGGTGACTTGGAAAAAAGCATCTACATGGAATAACCGAAAGCATTTGAAGTCAAAGGAAAAGAATATATGGTTTGTAAGCTAAGGAAAATTTTGTATGGTTTAAAACAAGCTCCATGGCAGTGGTACTGAAAGTTTGAATCATTCATGACAGAGCATGGGTAGGGTAAAAAAACTTTTGATCATTGTGTTTTCACTAAGGCTATGTTTGGTTTGAAGGAAAAAGTAGGGAAAGGAAAGGAAAGGCAAGAAAACCTTTACAAATCTTGTATAGGTTTTGATATTTTTCCCTTCCTTTCCCTACCTTTTCCTTCAAACCAAACATAGCCTAAATATTTTTCTAGTGATGATTTTATCATTCTTTTGCTATATGTTGATGACATGTTGATTGTTGGGCAAAGATAAGACAAAAATTGATAGGTTAAAGAAGCAGTCAAGCAAGTCTTTCTCCATGAAGGATTTAGGTCCAACTCAACAAATCCTGAGTATGAAAATCTCACGTGATAGGAAATCCAAGAGATTGTGGTTGTCACAAGAAAGTTACATAGAAAAAGTGCTTGAGAAATTCTGCATGGATAAAGCAAAACCAATTAGTACTCCATTGGAAAATCATATCAAATTGTCTAGTGATCAAAGCCCATAGAATGAGAAGAAATAGGAGAAATTAAGAACATTCCCTATGCCTCATCCATAGGAAGTCTTATGTATGCTATGATTTGTACTAAGTCGGATATAGCACATGCAATTGGTGTGGTTAGTAGATTTCTAGCCATTCCAGGCAAGGAGCATTGGCTTGTAGTGAAATGGATCCTTAAGTATCTGAAAGGCACATCCAAAGTATGTTTGTATTCTGGTGATGGTAAACCTATGCTTGAAGGGTTTACAGATACTGATATGGCAGGTGACATTGACTCTAGAAAGTCTACATCAGGTTTCTTGTTCACTTTTGTTGGGAGAGTAATGTTATGGAAACTCGAGTTGCAAAAATGTGTAGACTTGTCAACTATAAAGGCTAAATACATAGCTATCATAGAGGCTTGCAAGGAGATATTGTGGATGAAGAGGTTCTTAAATGAATTTGGTTTGAAGCAAGAAAGATTACACTTTTTGATAGTTAAAGTGTCATTCACCTGTGTAAGAATCCAAACTCTCATTCTAAGTCCAAACATATTAATGTGAGGTATCACTAGATTCAGAATGTTCTTGAAGAAAATGAAGTGCAACTTGAGAAAATTCACACTGACAATAAAGTTGCGAGAAGGGGGGAGGGGGAGATTGTTGGGGTTCCCTCCTTATGAGGTGGAATCCACTAATAAAGACAAAGAAAAGAAAAGAAGAAAATGACAAAAAGAAAAAGAATGAGAAGTCAAGAGACTTTTTGCATTGGCTTGCAAGGGAAGGCAAGCCAATACATCCTTGGCTAACCAACGAATTGGAGAGAGCTCACTCTCCACTCTTTTAACTCTAACAACTCTTTTTAGAATATATTAGAGAAAAGAAAAGGGGTTTTGAGAAGAATGTTTTAAGAAGAAGAAAAGAAGATTTACAAGGGCTGAAATGAAGAAGACAAATCCATTTTTAGCATCTCTTCTTGCTTCCTTGTTATGCTTCCACTCTTGGTGAGAGATTTCTTGTTTTCTATCCATTTTAATGATTTTTTTTTGTTATTGGAATCTAAGAGCTTTCTTGATGTTTATTATCTAGTTGTAACTAAATAGAAAAGCATTGTATCCCATTACTATTGTTGATAGTGGATGGTTTGGATTTCGGTCTCATGATTTTTACCCTCACATTGATGGGTTTTCCATGTTAGGAATAATCCCTAACAAAAGTAAGTAGTTTCTCTAGCTTTACATGCTAAATAAGCCAAAATATGAGCAATCTAATTATTTTCTTTATTTACAAAAAAAAAAAAAAGGACTTCAGTGAACTTCTTTAATAGCTTGATGGTCTTTGGTTGAAGAAGGCACTCTATCTATTTAGTGGGGATGAATCAGTTCTACAAAAAGGATACCAATTGGTTGGAGTTGCTATATACTATGATCATAAGTTTCTCTAGATCCGCCACAAGAGCCCTTAGTTCTGCATCATATGGATTGATGGCCTAGCAAAGTTGTCCTTTATAAATAGTGTGGTGGCCTTGTGCTCATTGGAGGATGAAAGAGCATCCTGATCTACCTATGAATGGATCATAAGAGACATCAATTTGTAAAAAGGAAAATCCCGTTAACAACCCATATTCATTTGTAGGTGCAAGGCGTACTACATATGATTGATAAGTACTGATAGGAAAGTATGTTTACCACTTAGCAACGATCTCCATAGGTGAAGTTTGGGCTTGCTCATGTAACTTCTTGTTCCTTGCTCCTTGGATGAGGTAAAAATGAATGTAACTTTTCTCAAGGGTGTAGATAGCTTCAGGTTTAGGAAGGTGCAATGTGAGGTTCTAAAACCATTCAAGGAAGATCTAATGAGATGGGTGGGTGTTAATATTAGTAAGGTTGATGCCAACCTGAGCTACACACCAGATTGCTCTAGAAAAAGTATAGTGAAAAAAGAGGTGATAAAAGGATTCTATTTTATGTATAGAGAAAACACAATACAATCCATTATTTATATTTGTCTTTTGTAAGTAACCCATCCCAAAATGATTTTCCAGTGAAAGAAATGTGGTGGAAGTAGTCAGTCCATCACTTAAAAAGAAGTGGTAAGCTGAATTCAAGGAGTGCTCTCCCGAGCTAATTATAAATTAGTTTCCATAAGGGTGTGTCTGAAATTAGCTCTAGTTTGGGTGTAAGGACAATAACATACGGTAAAAACTTTGGTACAAAACCTTATGTAGTTTCTCTACATTCCATGAGCCATTTGGCTTTAGCAGGTCCCTTACTTTTATATCATAAGGATTGGACTAGTTAGAATTAGGAATTAAGGTGCCTCCACTTAAAGTAGGAATCTACTAGGGGTCACTAAAAACAAAGATATCTAATCCATCACTTTAATTAACCAGATAATGTTAGGCTTTATTTGATGAAGAAGTTTGTGAGCCTATTTACACCATGGGGAACTCTTTTTGTTCTTTTTGGATGAGAAGGGTAGAGATTTTGGGTAGTATTTTTATTTCAGATGACAGCTCCATATATAGACTATTTGGGAAAGGCAAGTCTCCAGACTTGCTCATGTTGGCATTAAGCCTAAGACTTAGCCCACCACAAATCTTGGAAAGACAAAACTTCCTCCAAGAGATGGTGTGCCTCAAATTCTTCCAATAAGATTGCCACAAAAAATCTCTTGCATTTTTGTTCATGGAGTGATGGACTCTACTTGGTAGGGTAGCAAATGACAACTAATATATTGGGACGGACAGATTGCACCAGTGATTAGATAAGTGTAGTGTGACCAGCTTGCGAGAAAAGGCATGATCTCCAAGCTTTGAGTTTAGAAGTTATTTTATCTTGTAGTTCCTTGTAAGAGCTAACATCCTTCTCTTGAAGGCCTCTTTTAACTCCCAAATATTTGGAGCCCCTTAATGGTTGCTTGACCTTGAGCAAATGGCAAATGAATTTCCTACGTTGTCGAGGAAAATTGTTTCTAAAGCCAATTATGGATTTGTTGGTGTTTATTTTTTGAACGAAGAGAGACTTAAAATGTTGTTAAACTTTGAGAAGCTCTCTATTTGGCTAAGCTCTACTTTGCAGAAAAGAATGCAATCATATGCAAATAGGAGGGGTGAGATTGAAAACTTTCTCTAGTGAACTTGATTCCTTGAATGAGCTATTTGGCTGGGGCTTTTAAGAGCAATTGTGTTATAACTTCCACACCAATGATGAAGAGGTGGGGGAAAGTGGAACACCTTGCTTGAGACCTTGGTTAAGATGAAAAAACCCATGTACTTCTCCACCAATCTTGATTGAGAAGGATGAAGTGGAAATACACTAGTAGACTAGGTTACACCACTTGGTGTGAAAATTCATGCACCTAAGCACTCAAATAATGAAGTTCCAACCCATGCAATCAAAAGCTTTTGACATGTCAAGGCAATATAACCTTTCCCCCCATTTTTGGGTTTCATTTGGTGTAAGATCTCCTTCATTAATAGGATGTTGTCAGTGATTTGCCAATTCTTAAGGAAGCCTGTTTGAAAATGAGAGATCAATTCTTACAAGATTGGCTACATTCTAGAAACAAGCCATTTTGAAATAGTTTTATAAATACATTACATAGACAAATCGGC
The DNA here is from genome assembly GCF_056320005.1 of Nelumbo lutea. Classification (NCBI taxonomy): domain Eukaryota; kingdom Viridiplantae; phylum Streptophyta; class Magnoliopsida; order Proteales; family Nelumbonaceae; genus Nelumbo; species Nelumbo lutea. The sequence goes on from NC_142687.1 coordinate 76,622,419, forward strand.
CTAAAACTGGATGCATCCACTAGAGAGTTGCTTTTGGGTATGAGGACCAAATTGGTGTTGTTTATACCTCGAGTTTAGCATTGTATAAATGAAAAGTCATCACATAGATATCATTACCCACAATGTCCCAATGTTGTTAATAGAAATGTGTTGTTGAATCCATCAAGGATCGGGGCTTTGTGTAGGTTTAATTGTTGCACCACTTAGTGGATCCCATCCATTGTGCTTGGGAGTTGGAGGGGTTGGGCTTGTTCATTTGAAATTTTAAGGATATTGAGGTGACCAATCGATGATATGTTAAATGTTTCCTTTTCCTCCCGTATGATTTTCATGGATTGAATGAAGACGTTGACTATTTGTTATTTGTTGGATGTCCATTTACCATCAGGTTGTTTGATCCATGGGATGTCATTCTTAGTGTTCTCATAATTTTCCATGTGATGAAAATAATTTGTGTTCCTATCTCCATCCTGAAGCCACAATTTTCATGATTTGATCCTCCAAAGCTACTCTTCTCTTTGTGTTAGCACCCGATTTTTGCATGCTTCATCGCCTGAACCTCAAATTTACCCCAAACACCCAATCAAACTCATCCAACCTCTTCAAAACACCCAAATACCCAAAAATCCCAACTTTTAGCCCAAAGTCCTCAAATCCACTATTAAATCTACTTGATACCAATCCGATGGCCCCGATCAACACCCATATGCACCTTATTTCTCAGATCAAACACCATCATCAGACTAAAGACCTCTCAAAATAACTACCCATAAAATTTCAGATCAAGATTCCTCCGTTTAGGACCTTCTGATGAGTAAAATGATTATGCTCTTCATACATGGTCCTTAGACTATCCAAGGTATCCTTGGACACTTTGATCTGATCAAATTGTCATTGTATCTGATTGTCTAAGAAAACTATGATGTAGCACTGGGCAAGAGAGTTTTTCTCTTCCCATTCTTGATGCTCCCTCCTATGGGCCTCAGAAGCCCTATCACCCAGACAATCCGGAGCAGGGTTCTTAGCAACTTTGTCCAATGTGTCAAACATCAGAACCAGCATAAGGTTATGAAACCAGTCAGGGTAATTTGGGCCCTTAAGCTTATTATCGACCAACAGTTTGGCGAATTGCCCGTTTTCCATTTCTGATAAAAGGCAAAGCAAATATTAGTTCACAACCTGATTTGATTCATGTTATCTACATAGATATGGCTTTTAATCTATGTTCCATTTCCATTTATTCATCTCTAAGATTTTCCTCCTATCTCAGTGATGGAGACTGTAAACTGTGTCTCTATAAATGTGGGAAATCACATACAGTGCATGAAACCAACTGTTTCAGCTGCATAACCCCACCACTTTCTGTGAAGATTCACATCCACTCATCTCATGAGCTTTCTCTTTGGCCTCTGTCAAACAAGGTCCATTGCCATTTTAGGCTAAACCTTTCTGTCTAGTAAGTGCTTAGCCATCATATTCGTGAACGCCAAGGTACCGTGAGAGAGTCTTCCATTTTAGGATAGGCCCCTCCCACATCGGTCTATGACGGTCCTATCATCTTATGAAACAATCCAACAGATCCAGCAACAAATGGATAGACCAATTTTATGGTGCATCTCCTCATTACTAAAGGACCCATCTTCATGCTAGTGATGGAAGGCCTTTAGAGAGTTCATTATATGAATCTCCCTATCACATGCACTTATATTTCAGTGGAGGGAATGAAATATTATGCCCTAGTTTTATTTATGTCAAACCAAAGTGGCTCTCACTGACTTTCTCAAATCCAGATTTAAATGGGCCCTAAACGGCTAAGGTTCTGTATAGTTCCTATTGAGAATGAAGATGATGTGGGGCCCATCAAACGGGGCGATCATCCAATGATCTTATGGATTCCATGGCAATGATGTGCTTTCAGACATTGTGTGCAAAAGAGTCACTATCAAATTAACATAGGCCAAGTGCTTATGGCCCATGTACGTAGCACATCACACATCCATACATCACATGCATGAAACAAATTGATCCAATCAATTAAAATATTTTTAAAGCCCTTAATTAATTAGATTAAATCAGTATTAGCCCAATAAATCCCATAATGTTATCATATAACATTATCTAGTACATGGGTTGTACTACAAAAAGCAGTTTGGCCCATGTAGCTAAATCAGGGCTGATTTAGTTTTATCATATTAAAATTGGGTTTTTATAGAGGTGGGCTGAATTAAAACTTGAAGTGGGCCATCAATCCTCTGGCTTAAATCTAATTTGGGTTAGAAAAACCAACCCCATCGAACCAACAATTTGGTCCAACCAGTTTGGACCAAATCTAGTGTAAATCGGCCCAAGTTTTGGTGCCCTGTTCAAGATTTAATTAAAAAAAAAATTAAATCCAAATAATCAAATTATCAAGAAAACAAAATCAAAGGGCTGCAATGTGATTTTCTTGGACATCCTGCAAACCTGCAAAGAATAATTAATCACAGATTACAGAATTGATATCTACAAAATCATAGATCTTCTTCCCCTTTGTTGCGCACTCCAGCAATCTCCATATGGAAATATAATAGTAAAACCTAATTTCCCTATTATTACATCACATCGATTTCCTATACAATTTGTCTAAAAAAAATTATTTACAGACCAGATTGAATAGAAAAGAAATAGCAGGGTGCGCCAATCTTGGCGCTAAAAAGATTTGATCTCCATCACATGTGCAGCCCAAATACTCATGTAACATTCACAGAACAATTCGACGAATATAATAGAATAATAAAGATTTATTTTTCGGATCATTCGCCCATAATCTATGACCCAATTCCCAGAAAAAAATGCTAATAGCGCAAATCGGGTAGAACGCCTTCTACCCATTTGCGCAAATTCATATATGATCTAATTTGGTTCAAGACTCAAACCTGGCTCTAATACCACTAAAGGGATGGAAGATCCATCATATGGAAGGCCAAACCCTGCAAGAAGGTTGGCCAAAATTTCAAAAATTTCTTTACACCCATCTAGGAATCCTATTCCCAATTTAGAAAACTACATTTTCAAAATTCGTTCTTATAACCAAACTTGACCAAATATGAAACCGAGATTAGGGAGGGATATACCTGATACAGAATCCATGCAAAAAGCTCCTTCTAATGCAAGTATTCACGCTCAAAGAGTGTACCAAATCCTACCTCCACTGAAGATGACACAGCTTAGAATGAGGCAGGATCAGCATGTAGTTCTTCACCAAGAATCTTTTGATTCTTCAGCAAGAATCGAATGGGGTGGTAAGCACAACTTTAGAATTGTTTCTTCTAATAAGAAACAATATCATTATCAAATCTTGATCAATTCCAAGAATTGGAGATTGAACAGGGTAGGGCAGCAAGAGTAGGGAGAAAAAGAACGGAAGGCAAAATCAGTAAAACTGAGTTGTCTTCTATAATGTCTGTTTGTATTTTTCATATCCGCCCTGCTCTCTATTTATAGCCTCAAAGAGACGACCCCCTAATCTGATTAAGAGTCTCTTAAGCCAAATCTTTATTTAGATCTGAACTTTTTAAGTGATAAGGATAATCCCTTGTCTTATATGCAGTTCAAGATCAGCTTATTCCTAATCAAAATAGTTGTTCCCTGATCCAAATCTTTATTTGGATCTAGACACTTTAAGTGGATAAGAGTTGTCCTCTTATCCTTATCTGCTGATCCAAACCCAGATCTACCCCTATTTAATTAACCCAGTTCGAAATGGGCTTTATGCCCATTAAACTTCCAAGCTCACTTCCTTTTAATGCTAGCTAGCTTAGCTCTCTTTGTATGGCGAGGGACCCTAACATTGATCTATACATCAACCACATGGGTTCAGCCTAGCCTCTGTTACAAGACCTGGCCTAATTCACTATTGAATACAGTGAACCCCTGAGTCCATCACTATAGGCTCTTAATGGGCCCAAACATTTACACTAAACGGTCCTTGGGTCCAACCATCTTATGAAGGCCCAAGGATTGTGGGTAGATGAAAGATTAGCCCATCAGGTATAACCCTCAATGGTCTTACACTTAACCTCTCAGCCCTTAATGATCAAACACTGCTTGAGAAGAAAGGACCTCTCCCTCGGTTGCAAGGTACAGTGCTGTACTCTCTACTCACATGGATCCCGGGAATTAAAACCTTTTGCAAATAATTTGTGAAACCATAATATATAAGTATATCTCTATATAAATATATTTTACAAAACCAAATTTCAAACACATTTGTAATCCAGTGCCGATAGTTTAGGTTTCCATTAGAGAAAATGCATTTTCCCGATCATTCACTTTGTCCGACAAAGGGGCTGATCCTGTCACTATGATCACCCACTCAAATGAATTCTCAGATTGTCCCAACATACCCAGGTTTTGACCCCTTTAAGGATCTCACTGATTGGCACATCAAATACAGCCCAATCCGACACCTAGTGCAGTATCATAGTCGAGTCTAGGGTCAGGTGTAACATTCCAGTTTTGCTCATCTATCTCCAAGGTCCAAGCCAATACTGGAATTTTTGTCAAGTTCAGATTTTCAAGAAAACCCACACTGCATGTACCTCAAGTCTCACCCTGGCAGCTAAGACAAGCCACCCCAACCAACTTGGCGGTACATCAATGTCAGCCTTGCTAGGATAAATTTTCCCAAATCCATCCAATGGTTGTGAAGATTCTAAACTAACATGAGTCTCATATGTGTCCAGTTTAAGAGTATTAAACAGAAATATACCATAATAACATGAATCAAATATGTACTTTATTCATTTACAATAAATGTCAAAATGTACATCATGCTGATTGGAGCTAAGGGCATACACTATCTAATAGAGCTATTGTGCTTTGACCTGAGTTTGAAATCCCATTGGTCATGTCAACCTCTATGTTTTGACCTGTTAGAAATCTTGTTGGTCATGTCATTTTTTATGCTTTGACCCACATCAGAAATCCCACTAGTCATGTCAAGCTCAATGCTTTGGCCCGTAACAAAAATCCCATTAGAGTCATGTTAGCCTCTATGCTTTGATCCGCATAAAAAATTCCCATTGGTCATGTCAGCCTCTATGCTTTGGCTCATGTCAAAAATCCCACTAGTCATGTCAGCCTCTGTGCTTTGGCTTGGGTCAGAAATTCCATTGGTCATGTTAGCTTTTATGCTTTGACCCACATCAGAAATTTTGTTCGTCATGTCAGCTACTATGCTTTGACCCATGTCAGAAATTCCCATTGGTCATGTAGGCCTCTATGCTTTGACCTATGTCTGTATTTCTTTGAAGTCTATGTAAGTCTCCTTGCTTTGGCCCAGACTTTTATTTTGATTGAGTAAATAAAGATGATATAAATGATAATAAAAGATATGAAAAAGGGAATAACAAAAAGAAGAAAAGAGAAAAAAACAAACAAACAACAAAAGAAAACCAAAAACAACAACAACAAAGAAATAGATAGAAAATCAAAGAATGTGAGGGAAAGAATGATTGGGATGGCATGTAAAATGACAGAGCTACGTAAAGACCATATTAATTCTAGGCATTGAAAGAGTTAAGAAAGAAGTTTCTATTATCAATCCAAAGAATAGAGGAGCTTCGTCTTTCTCCGTAAAGTTTGATATGTGTTTTAGCATAACAAGCATTTATGACTTTGGTTTGAAATTTTGTGTCATGGCATACCAAAGATTTTGCTGATTTCTTGGCATATAGCAGATTTTCTGATTTGCACCGCGGCTTAACGTGTCTTTTTTTGTCATAAATATTTTTGAATATTTCATCATAGCATATCATGAGTTTTTTCTAATCTCCCAGCATACAATAGATTTTCAAATTTTGCATCACGACTTAACGTTTTTTTCCTTCATCATAAAAGTTTTGAATTTTGCGTCATGGCATTTTGTTCATTTCCCAGCATACAATGGATTTTCCAATTTTGTGTCACGGATTAACATGCTTTTTCTCATCATTAATAATTCTAAATTTTGCATCATGGCATATCATGACTTTTGTTGATTTCCTATCATACAACAGATTTTTCAACTTGCATCACGACTTAACATATTTTTCCTCATAATAAAAGTTTTGAATTTTGCATCATGGCATATCATGACATTTTGCAAATTTCTCGACATACAATGAATATTCCAATTTGCATCACGACTTAACATGCTTTTCCTTATCATAAATATTTTGGAATTTTGCATCATGGCATACCATGGGTTTTTGTTGCTTTTTCAACTTATAGTGGATTTTTTATCACACAATGACATATCATCTTATCAAGGGGCTTAAAAATCTGCACCATGGCATAACATGACCCTTCCTTGGTTTCATCAACGTCGACGCAACATATCGCATATAGTCATCAATTAAGTATTTAAAATTTGCATCATTTTGATTGTTTTTATAGCAAAAAAATGTATTTTCTAATTACAACATGGCTTATTGTGCTCTTATATGCTATTTTTGTTATGTCTGACATACGCTACGCCCCCTCTCTGGAGGACAAACCATTTCTTAGCGATTAGACAGTCACGCAATAATAAAACTGCCATGAATATGATGAAACGATGCTTCATGGGAACTTTTCTTCTCTGCCTTTTCCCTTCACCATAATCTTCCTTCCTCATCTTTCCCCCTTTCCAAACCTATCCTTCGCAAAAATCTTTGTGTGCTTCTTTTGATCTTTGTTGCTTCATAGTTTCTTACCTCACAACAAAGAGGGGTAGCTATCAACACCCAATTTTTACTCAGTCCACTACCTGAACCTCTAATTTACCCCAAACACCCAATTGGACTCATCTAACCTCTCTAAAACACCTAAATACCCAAAAATCCCAACTTCCAGCCCCAAATCCCTCAAATCCACCATTAAATTTGCTTGATACCAATCCAATGGCCCTGATCAAGACACGCATGCACCTTAACTCTCAAATCAGACACCACTATCAAACTCAATACCTCTCAACATAACTACCCATAAAATTTTAGCTCAAGATTCCTCTTTTTACACCTTCATCAAGAAAAGATTTTATTTTCATGCCTCACATTAGCATAAGTACTCGAAACCCATATTCCCTTGATCTTAACACATCTGAACTGATCAAACTACACCATTAAACTCCGGATACATGAAAACACCTACCTATAAAGTTTTAACCCCATATTCCCCTATCTGCCCTTCCATCAAACTAAGATTCCATTTTGGTTCATCCTATTAACCTAGATTCTTATGATCTTAACCCTCCAAGACCAATCAAACATTTCCACAAGATCCTAGATACCCTAAAATACCCACCTATAAAATTGCAACCCAAACTGCCTTTGTTTATCCTTCCAACGCACCTACATTCTATTTCAAAACTCTAAATTGATTGGATTCCAAATCCTTTGGATCTGAGCCAATCTGGCCCAATCTGACCTTACCAATCACTTCAGACTGTCTGAAAACCCTACCCTATTAAATTTCTTGCCTTTATTTTCCCCTTCCTCACACCAGAATTCCATATCGAAGTTCCTGATTGGTCGAACTAGTGTTTTCCTAGATCTACTTGATCCGAGCCTAGACCTTACCAAATCTCAACCAAAAATACCCTAATTTACCCCCACATCCAAAAAGATCCCATTTCAACAAATCTCACTAGCCCACACATGCAAAACCCCTTTGCAGTCTGACCCACCTTAACACTCTGACAGTTTACCCAAACCATACATCACTGAACCAGAAACCTCACCCTACCAAGTCTCAGCCAAAAATACCCTAATTTACCCCCTCATTCAAAAAGATCCCATTTCAGCAAATCTCACTAGCCCACACATGCAAAACCCCTTTGCGATCAGACCCACCTTAACACTTTGACAGTTTACCCAAACCATACATCATTGAACCAGAGACCCATTTTTACCCTCCTTGAAGCGATTTAAACCCAAACTTATGAAATTACAAAATGACCCTTTAATTTTGCAAAAAATTACAAAAAGCCCCCAAGCGCTCTTTAAAAGGAACTAAACATCTTAGTTCGCCCTAATCGGGGGAATTTCTATAATTCATCATTGTCTTCCCTGCTCGAACCACCAGAGAACGCGGTGATTTTCCTTCCCTACATCGGACCTCTCTCTCTCTCTCTCTCTCTCTCTCTCTCTCTTCTTCTATGAATCTGAAGCCTCCCACCACTGTTGATTGTTATCTCCATTGAACAATGGTGGTATTCCTCCCCTTCTCCCAACAATCCATCTTTGTTTTCCGTGAGATTTGTGGAGGGTTTGTCTCCAATGCCATCACTCCTCTCTTGTTTATTCTCCAGTTGGATTTTTCTCTTCTTGGTTTTCTTTAGCAAACTAAGATCTCCTCTATTCTACGAGCTTCATCTTGAGTCTAGCCAGTCTCTGAAGTCATCACCAGTATGCTCATGCCATGACAGATTCGTGTTCATAGCCTCTAGTAGTAAGCCAAGACATCGCCTAAGTAAATCTAAATTGAACCATCTTTGTATTTTTTTCTCTTTTACAATGAGTATTCGAAGGTGGGGTGTAGATATATGGAGTATGCCCCATTGGATTCAACCTCGTAGATCTTATCCCCAACTCAATCCAAACTGAAATCTATTGTCTCCTTCATGCTTAGATAGATATGAAAGCTGCATCAGTAGGATTTGAACTGCTATTAAGCTGCTTTTCTACTTGTTGTTTCATCTCAGAGAAGTAGATTTTTTCTCATCTCTGATGTTGACCATGGAATAGTTGTTTATCCAGCTTTGTCGTCATCTTCATCCTTCTCATTTCTAGTCTTATTCCCCTAGTTATATAGATTAGGAGTTGATTTGTTTTAAATGTGAGTTCTCTTTATAATGGTGTCATTGAATTTGTCTTCGAAGATCAAGACATGATAAAGAGATGGTGGATTTATATTCTGTTTTGAAATCACAACACCAGTCTTCATTTTGTTTAAGAGAATTTCTCTTTAATTGTTTTTGTTGAGGATTTAGCCAGTTTTGTGTAGATTTAACAGTAATTTTTTATATGTAATTGTTAGATAGGAAGTGGGGACCACAACATTTATGTTAGGTCCTTTGCTGATTGCTTCTTAAGTCTTTTATGTGTTTTTAGATGCTTGCCACCCTATAAGGGCATATTAGTCATTGTACTCTACTTTATATTTTTAATATAAATACTAGTGAAGAGGGCGGCTAGAATTAAGCTCTCTTTTTCTTTCTCAAATCTCTTCCTCTTCTTCTTCTTCTCTCTCTCTTCTTTTCTTCAAGAAAATATCTTTTTATAGATTTTTTTGATTCAACATATTTCTACTTGGTATCAGAGTAAGGCTAGGGTTTCTTGGAGTTCTCCCATGCAACCCTAGATCAACCGATTGCATGAGGAGATAAAAGGGTTGATTGATCTACTTCAGAGTGCTTAGGTCTTAGATTTTTTTGTGGATTTCAATCATTAAGAAGATGATCTAGGTTTTGGCACCAAATTAGGAAGAACTGGAGTGTAGAGAAGAATCGTAGTTAAGTTGGACTCTTCTTTCTTGGTCTGATCTTGGGTGCTTGGACCTTGTTGGACTTCTCTAAGTTTTTTAGAGTGGGTAGTTAGGTATCTAGAAAATTTTAAGCCTTCTAGGGTGATTGATTCACTCTTCTCTCCAATAGGAGACGGTGAGAGAAAGGGTTTTTCTCTCTGGATAAGGTTTTCTCCATCTGGAAAGGTCATTCACCCTTGTGAGTGAGATCGATCTACTCTTAAAAGTTTTCTACCTAGTGTTTTGCTGGTTTTGAACCATTTGAAGCCGAGATGGAGGGTTGGAGTGCTGAATAGAAGTCCACCGGTTACATGGGTCCAAGTGTTGGAGGTATGACTGATATGTTTGGGTCCGGAATTTTCATCACAATTAAATTAGATGGAACAAATTATTTTGAAGGGGCACAATCAGTCAAGATGGCCATTGGTGCCCGTGGAAAACTATGGTACACCACTAGGAGGAAAAGAAACCTAATACAGATTCTTCCTAGTGGGTACAGGAGAATTACATGGGGATGTCCAGGATATGTAACTCTGTGTTACCCAACAATGGAAAATTTTTTTTATGGGCTAATACTACAAAGGATATTTAGGATGGAGTGACTAAATCCTATTCTTAGAAGCAGAATGTAGCCAAAGCCTATCAGTTAAGGAATCAGGTGATTAGTATAAAAGAGGGAGATAAACCTCTTGCCATAATTTTCTTCATGTTGAAAACCCTTTGGCAGGAAATAGATCACTTAGAAACTGTTGTTTGGGAAAGCCTAAATGATGCAGCAACCTATTAGAAACTGATAGAGAAGAATAGGGATTTTGAGTTCTTGGTCGGGCTAAATCCTGAAGTCGACATTGCTAGGCAACATATCCATTCTAGAGAGTGTGTGACACTTTACCAAGCCTATGCCTTTGTTTCTAGAGAGGAAAGCAGGAGGAATGTCATGTTGAAAAATGTCATGAGAGATCCATCGTATCGACGACCAAATCTTGCGGAATAAGGTGGGTGAATTTCAAAAAAACATTTCTCTCCCATCAACTAGGAACCGCATTCCCTATTTAGAAAATCATATTTTCAAGGATCAATCTTGAACCATAAACTGAACTAGATCTGAATAAAAGCAGTAGGAGAGGATTATACCTGATACGGAGAAATAACATCTCCCAACGAAGGTGTTCATGCCCAAGGAAGGATCCAAAGATTGCTCCCACTGAAGATGGCGTAGTGTAGGATGGAGCAGAATCAATAGAGTTCTCTCCAAGAACCTAATCCATCGGAAGAAGTAGCAGGATGGCACGTGAGCACAGCTTCCTATCAGTCCCTTCACAAGGAATTAATGTCAAGATTGAATCTTGATTTCTCCCACTAAACTGGAGATCGAACTGGCAAGTGAGGCAGTGAAGGGATAGGAAATTCATCACATGGACACCCAAAGATTGCGGAATAAGGGAAAGAATTTCAAAAATTTTTCTCTCCCTTCAACTGGGAATCGAATTCCCAATTTAGAAAATCATATTTTCAATGATCATTCTTGAACCACAAACTGAACCAGATCTGGACCAAGAGGAGTAGGGAGAGATAATACCTGATACAGAGAAGCAGTATCTCCCAATGGAGGTGTTCATGCCCAAGGAAGGATCCAAAATCTACTCCCACTAAAGATGGCGCAGTGCAGGGTGGAGCAGAATCAACAGTGTTCTTCCAAAAGAACTTGACCCTTTGCAAAAATCAACTGGACGGCTTGTGAATAAAACTCCCACCAATCTTTTCTCCAAAAGATTGGTATCAAGATCAAATCTTGATTCCACCCAAGAACTGGATATCGAACTGCTGTAGGCGGCGGTTGCAGGAAGGAGGCGGCAAGAGAGTATTTGCAGGGTACAGAATTCTCTCTTCTAGTAATGTCAGATCCGAAGATAAGGATCTCTGGATTGCATTGCATGTCTAAAGGCTGCCGCCCCCTCCTCCTTTTATAGACTTAAAGGGATCAGCTCCTAATCCTATTAGAAGTTGCTAATCCAAATCATATCTGGATAAGAAGTCCCTTTAAGTGATAAGGGATAACCCTTATCTTATCTGCAAATCAGATCAGCCATCTTCCAATCTAATTAGGAGTTTTCCATATCTAAATCTTATTTAGATCTTGTACTCTCTAAGTGGATAGGGTATGGGCCCAATCCTATCAGCTGATCCATCTCAGAATTCGCCCCTTAAGTGACTAATCAAATTAGCCCAGTTCGAAATGGGCTTAAGGCCCATTTAAGGTTATATATTCATTTAGACTTCCAAACTGCTGCCCAGTTGGGCTTCCTTGTATGGCGTGGAACCCAAACATTGATCTACACATCAGCCACATGGGTTCAGCCCAGCCTTTGTTACAAGGCCTGGCCAAATACACTGTTAAGAACAGTGCACCCCCTGAAACCCATCTCATGGGCTCTATGGGCCCAACACTTACCCTAAGTGGTCCTTGGGCCAAGCCACCTTGTAACACCCAGGGACTGTGGGCAGATGCAAGATTAGCTCATCAGGTATTATCCTCAATGGTCTTACACTTAACCGCTCAGCCCATAATGATCATACACTGCCCAACAAAAGAGGACCTCTCCCTCAGCTGTAAGGAACAGTGTTGCACTCTCTGCTTATATGGATCCTAGGAATTAAAACCTTCTTGCAAACATTTTGAATATATATATATATATATATATTTTATAAAATATATTTCGCAAAACAAATCTCAACAATTGAAATCGGCTGTCGGCAGTCTTGGTTTCCATTAGTGAGAGTGCATCCCTGATCATTACCTTTGTCCGACAAATGGGCTGATCCTGTCACTATGATCACCCAGATGAATTCTCAGATTGTCCCAACATACCCAGGTTTTGACCCCTGCTAAGGATCTCACTGATTTGTACATCAAAGACAGCCTAATCCGACACCTAGTGTAGTATCATAATCGAGTCTAGGGGTCGGGTGTAACTTTCCAGTTTTGCCCATCAATCTTCAAGGCCCAGGGCAATATTGGAAATATGGTCAAGTTCAAATATTCAATTAATCCTACATTGTATGTGCCTAGGGTCTCACCCCGACAGCTGAGACAAGCCACCCCAACTGACTTGGTGGCACCACAGTGTCAGCCTTGTCAGGATAGGTCTCCCCAGACCGACCCACTATCTGTGAACATTCTAAAGCAACACGAGTCTCATTAAGTGTCCAATTTAAGGGTATTACACAGAAACATACCAAGGGAACATGAATCAAATATGAACTTTTATTCATTTACAATAAATTCATAAAGTACATCATCTTGATTGAAGCAAAGGGCATACAAAACTATCTAACAGCTCCCACTTGCACTTAGGTCTAATCAGGTACTAGCCAGAGTCTCATGCTTTCCACATGTTTCTCAAACACTTTCTGTGGTAGTGGCTTTGTCAATGGGTCTGCTACATTTTCCGCTGATGCTACTTTCTAAATCAGGACGTCCCCTCTACCAACAATCTCCCTTAGTACATGGTACTTCCTCTCGATGTGCTTCAACTTCGACTGGGTTCGTGGCTCCTTAGCCTGAGCAATAGCTCCATTGTTGTCACACAACAATGTGATGGGAGATGTGCTGGACAAAACTACTCCCAACTCTTGAATGAACTTCTTCATCCACACGGCTTCTTTGGCAGCCTCACTTGCAGCAATGTACTCAGCCTCGGTCGTGGAGTCTGCAGTGGACCCCTGTTTGCTATTTTTCCAGCAAATTGCACATGATCCTATCATAAAAACATATCCATATGTAGACTTTCTATCATCTGGATCTAACTGGAAATCAGCATCTGTATACCCTTGGATCTGTAGTGAATTACCATCGAATACTAGACAAAACTCTTTTGTCCTTCGAAAGTATTTAAGTATGTTTTTGACAGCAGTCCAGTGCTCCTGCCCTAGGTTGGCCTGAAATCTGCTTACTACACTCACTGCCTGAGCAATGTCAGGATGAGTGCACAGCATGGCATACATGATGCTCCCTACAGCAGAGGCATAGGGAACGTCTTTCATGCCATAAATCTCCTCAGAAGTCTTGGGAGACATCTTCTTGGAGAGAGTGACTCCGTGCCTGAAAGGAACATTTCCTTTCTAAGAGTTTTCCATGTTGTATCTTTTGACTATTTTGTCAATGTAGGCAGATTGGGATAATCCTATTATCATAAGTGAGAAGATCTTCTACAGTAAGAAAATCCAAAGAACCATCCTTTACCAGCCTTGTGATTCGGTCAACACCAATATGGCCAAGTCAATACACCAGGACGCAGAAGCTACCAATAAATTGATTTCTATAACACAAGATTTGAAATTACCTTTCTTGGATTCTAGGTAGGTAGGACAGTTCCTTTTCCAGTGGCCGATCTTCTTGCAGAAGTGATAGGTATCCGATGCTTTGTCTTTCTTTTGCTTCTTACCCTTAGTGGCTTTCTTCTGAGGCTTCTTTGCCTTCCTCTTTCTCTTGCCTGTCTTGCTAGCTTCAACAAGCATAGCTACAGGCTTATCATTTTTAATCAGTTCTTCTACTCGTTGCAACATATTGCTGAGCTCTTGCAAGCTGACATTCAGTTTGTTCATGTTATAGTTCATGATGAACGGATTAAAGAAAAGAGGCAAAGAATTGAGGATAGCGTCTATCTGGGTCACAAGGTCCAGCCTAAATCCAAGAGCTTCCAGTTCGTTGATGTAACTCATCATCTGAAGACAATGGTTGTGAACTTGTTGGCCCTTGGACATTTGCGCGGTCATGAACTGTTTCAAGACCTTCTACCGAGTAGAACGATTATGCTCTTCGTACATTATTCTAAGAATGTCCAATATGTTCTTGGCAAGTTCAATCTGATTAAATTGCCTCTGTATTGGGTTGTCTAAGGAGGCAATGATATAGCAGCAAACAAGGGAGTTTTTCTCCTCTCAATCCTGATATTCTCTCCTTCGGGCCTCAGAAGCCCTATCACCTGGATGCTTCAAGGCAAGATTTTTAGCCACTTTGTCCAACTTTTCTGAAGTTAGGACCAGCATTAGGTTCTTGTACCAGTCGGCATAGTTTGGGCCCTTCATCTTGTTGTCATCAAAAAGCTTTAAAAATTGTTTGTTTGCCATTTTCTCATAAAAGATCAAACATCAGCCCACAACCTAATTTGATTCATGTTCATTACATAGATATGGGAAATCAAATTTATTCATCTCTGAGATTTCCCTCCTATCTCAGTGATGAAGACTACGAGTTGTCTCTAGAAATGTGGGAAATCACATAGGGTGCATGGAGCCAACTGTTTCAGCTGCATAACCCCACCACCTTTCTGTGAAGGATCATATCCACTCATCATATGAGTTTTCCCTTTGGCTTCTATCAGACAAGGTTCATAGTTGTTTTTAGGTAAACCTTTCTATCCATTGAGTGCTTACCCATCATATTCGTGAACGCCAAGATACCATGAGAGAGTTCCCATTTTCTGGTGAAGCCCCTCCCACATCGGTCTATGACACCCCTATCATCTTATGAAACACTTAGACAAGCCCAACAGCAAATGGATAACCCATTTTTTTGTGTGTTTCCTCATTACTTAAGGACCCATCCTCATGTTAATGATGGAAGGCCTTTAGAAAGTTCATCATATGAATCTCCTTATCACATGCACTCATATTAGTTGGAGGGACACCATGGCAATGGTGTGCGCAAGAGCCACTATCGATTGAGCATGGGCCCAGCACTTATAGCCCATGTATGTAGCACATCACACATCCAAACATCACATGCAAGGATAAATTGATCTAATCAATTAAATATCTGTAAAGCCCATTTGAAGCCCATTTTTAATCTATAATATTAACCATTAATATCATCTAGGTATATGGGTTGAATCAGGGTTGATTAGTTTGGCCCATATAGCTTTATCTAAGAAATGGGCTTTTGTAGTTTTAACAATTTAAAACTGGGCCTTTACAGGTTGGGCCGAATTAAGCATTCAATTAATTATCAATCCTCAGGCCCATTTTGGAAAAAAATAGGGCTGATATTCAGCCTTGATCGAACCCTAGATTCGGTCCAAACAATTTGAATCAATCTTGGTTCGAATGGGTCTAGGGTTTGATCTTTAATTAAATCTTTAATTCAAGAAAATAATCTGAAATTAAATACTGATAAAAGAAGATCAAGAATCAATCAAACAGGGTTGGTCGCACAATCCATCATGCAAAACAGACGTTAGATCACAGTTTGCAGTTTCATAAACTGCAAATCGCAGATTGCGATTTTCCTATCTGCGAAATCTCCTTCCTTGCGCCGCCATCTTTGATTCAAAAATAAAATAAATAGAAAACCTAATTTTTATTAAAAATTACATCAGATCGAATACCTATACATTCAATCTAAAAATATATATTTTACAGACCAAATGTAATAAAATAATCCAGAAACTGCAAAATCGTAGGTTCCCTGCGCAAATCAAGATTTCGATCTCCTTTTGTACAAATTGCCCATAAATCATGAAAATCATAAAGAACAATTCTAAACAATAATCAGATTTGTAGAAAAATTAATTTCAAATTATTCGCCCATAATTTTGGGAATAATTTCCCAAAATCCTTATTTGCGCAAATCGGGTAGAACGCCTTTTGCCCATTTGTGCAGGTTCAGATCTGAAAAGAATTGGTTCAAGATTTGAACCTAACTCTGATACCACTGAATAGATGAGAGATCAATCGTATGGAAGCTCAAATCTTGCGGAATAAGGGGGCGAATTTAAAAGAAAAAATTCTCTCCCTTCAACTGGGAATCGCATTTCCTATTTAGAAAATCATATTTTCAAAGATCAATCTTGAACCATAAACTGAACCAGATCTGAATAAAAGCAATAAGAGAGGATTATACCTTATACGAAGAAACAATATCTCCCAATGAAGGTGTTTATGCCCAAGGAAGGATCCAAAGACTGCTCCCACTGAAGATGGTGTAGTGTAGGATGGAGCAGAATCAACAGTGTTCTCTCTTAGAACCTATTCCTTCGCAAAAGTAGCAGGATGGCACGTGAGCACAACTTCCTATCAGTCCCTTCACAAGGAACTAATGTCAAGATCGAATCTTGATTTCTCCAACTGAACTGGTAGGTGAGGCGGCGATGGGAAGGAAGCGGCAAAAAAGAATTTCGTAGGGTTGCTTAATTCTTCTTTTTGTGATTTCAGCTCTAAAGAGGATGTGAATGTGTGTCTTCTAAAGGCTACCGCACCTTCCTTCTTTTGTAACCTTAAAGAATTAGGTCCTAATCCTATTAGGAATTGCTAATCCAAATCATATTTGGATCAGACATCCCTTTAGGTGATAAGGATAAACCCTTATCTTATCTGCAGATTATATATGCCTTCTCCTAATCTCATTAGGAGGTTTCACTCTCTAAGTGGATAGGGTTAAGACCCTATCCTATCTACTAATCCATCCCAGAATTCGCCCCATATTTAACTAATTAAATTAGCCTAGTTCGAACTGGACTTTAGGCCCATTAAGGTTATGTGCTCACTTAGCCTTTCTAACTGTTGTCCAGTTGGGCTTCCTTGTATGGTGTGGGACCCAAACATTGATCTACACATCAACCACATGGGTTCAGCCCAGCGTTTGTTACGAGGTCTGGCCGAATACACTATTATGGACAGTGCACCCCCTGAAATCCATCATATGGCTCTATGGGCCCAACACTTACCCTAAGTGGTCCCTGGGCCAAGCCACCTTATAACACCCAGGGACTGTGGGCAGATGCAAGATTAGCCCATCAGGTATTACCCTCTACAGTCTTACACTCAACCTCTCAGCCCATAATGATCAAACAATGTCCAACAAGAGAGGACCTCTCCCTCGGCTACAAGGAACAATATTGCACTCTCTGCTTATATGGATCCCGGGAATTATAACATTTTGCAAATATTTTGGAAACCATAACATATATATATATATATATATATATTGCAAAAACAAACCTCAATGATTGAAATCGATTGTCGGCAGTCTTGGTTTCCATTAATGAGAGTGCATCCCCGATCATTACCTTTGTCCGACAAAAGGGCTAATTCTATCACTATGATCACCCACTCAGATGAATTCTCAGATTTTACCAACATACCCAGGTTTTGACCCCCGCTAAGGATCTCACTGATTGGTACATCAAAGACAACCCAATCCGACACCTAGTGCAGTATCATAATCGAGTCTAGGGGTCGTGTGTAACTTTCCAGTTTTGCCCATTAATCTCCAAGGTCCAGGGCAATTCTGGAAATCTGGTCTGGTTTAAAAATTCAATTAATCCTACACTGCATGTGCCTAGGGTCTCACCCTGGCGGCTGAGACAGGCCACCCCAACCAACTTGGTGGCACATTAGTGTCAGCCTTATCAGGATAGGTCTCCCCAGACCAACCTACTGGCTATTGAACATTCTAAATTAACACGAGTCTCATTATGTGTCCAGTTTAAAGGGATTACCTAGAAACACGCTAAAGGAACATGAATCAAATATTTACTTTATTCATTTACAATAAACTCATAATGTACATCATTCTGATTGAAACTAAGGGCATATAAAAACTGTCTAACAGACTCTACTCACTCGGTTGCTTGAGTGCTAAGGACATACACTAAGGCACACAAGAGCACACCAAGTAATGTAAGAGGAAGAACATGAATTGCACAAGAAGAAAGCTTACAACTTGGATGTCTTCTACAACTTGGAAGTCCACTTCCAATTGGCATTATCTAGAAGCACCTCTAAAACATTCTACCTTCTACATTCTTCTAGGGGATGCATACTCCATAAGATACAAGAACACTCTAGAGGAAGTCCGGATTACTCCCAATCCCTCTTGGCTGTTCCACACAAACCCAAATGGTTCCATATGGTTCTAGAGAGTTCCGCCACTATCTAGACCCTTCTAGACACATGGAGAATGCTCCAGAATTCCCCTAATGCTCTAGAATTGGCTAGAAGCCTCAAGAAACATCTGAAAAACTTCTTTCCAAGCACTCTATTGTGTCACTTCGTGACATTCTCCCCCACTAGATTGTGCAATGCCCTCGTTGCACACAGTTGGCCCATGCATCAAGTCCTCGATAGTGTCTTTTGCAAGTATTGTTGTAATTGTTTCTCAAATTGCCATAAAGTGTCGGCATGTTACCAGCTAGCTTCGCTATCAAGAAAATGTCTCCATTTTACTAGTACTTGGTATATGGTGGGACTCCCCGTCGACGCATAACCCAATCGTCCATGATATGCGTGACCTCTTTGTCAAAGGAGTTGGTGACTGTTGTAGGCACCCTTGATGAGATACTCCTCAAATGGTGTTCCATGTCTTGATGATATGGCTTGAGCATGCTAGCATAGAAGACAATATGGATCCTTAGACGTGATGGTAGTTGTACCTTGTAGGCTACTCGGCCGATCCTTTTGATTATGGGAAAGGGCCCATCATATCGTCTCACTAAACCCTTATGTACCTTTCTCAAGGACTTGAATTGTTGGGGTAGTAGTTTCACCATTACCAAGTCTCATGCTCGGTATTTGACTAGTCGTCGCTTTTAAGCTGCCCATTTCTTCATTTTATTGGATGCTTTGGTGAGATAGGCTTTGACTAACTCTATCTTCTCATGTCATTCCTTGGAAAACTTGTGATCTGAAGGGCTCTGCCCAATGTAGCCAGCTATGAGAGTGTGTGGTGTGAGTGGCTGTTGTCCCGTTGCTAGCTCAAATGGGCTATGTTTGGTAGACCCGCTCCTTTGAAGATTGTAAGAGAACTGAGCCACATCAAGCAACTTGGCCCAATCTTGCAAAACCCGCTCCTTGGAGTTGAGTGATAGTAGCGTTCTTTGATTTTCTGGCAGAACCCACTCCAAGATCATGTCGAATTCTGCTAGAAAATCTTGCCATCTGGCCTACTTGGGACTAAGCTTCTTCTTAGATTGGAAGTAGTCAGTGGCAATGTTGTTTGTCTTTACTATGAATTTTGCCCCAAGAAGATAGTGTCTCCAAACTCTCAAGCAATGCACAATGGGAGTCGTTTCCTTCTCTTGGATAGTGTATCACCTCTCTGTCTCATTTAGCTTTCTACTCTCAAAGGCAATGGGATGTCCTTGCATAAGAACCCCGCCAATGGCAAAGTCTGAAGCATCGATGTGAATCTCATAAGGCTTTTGGTGGTCTGGCCAATGTAGCACAGGCTCCTCCATAATGGCCTTCATCAAGTCTTCAAAGGCCTCTTGGAATTTGGTCGCCCATTCCCATGAATGACCTTTCTTAAGAAGGTTAGTGAGTGGTGTTGCTTATCCTGAATATCCCTTGATAAAGTGCCTGTAGTAGTTAACCAGGCCAAGGAATGATCTTAGCTCAGTTACCTTAGTGGGTGGCTCCCACTCTTGGATAGCTTGAATCTTGCCCTCGTCCATCCGCAAGGTTCCACCTATGATTTTGTGCCCTAAGAAAGACACCTCTCAAGTTGGGAAAAAGAGCACTTCTCCTTCTTGACGTATAGTTGATATTCTCATAGCACCTGGAAGACTATCCTCAGATGTTGTACATACTCTTCCAGTGTATGGTTGTAGATGACTATGTCATCCAAGTAGACTACTACAAACCAGTCCAAGTAGGGATGAAACATCTTGTTCATCAAGGTGCAAAAGGTCGTTGAGGCATTGGTGAGGCCAAAGGGCATGACTAGGAACTCAAAGGAACCATACCTGGTCATGCAAGTGGTTTTTGGCTCATCTCCCTTAGCTATCCTTACTTGGTAGTATCCCGAGCGTAGGTCAAGCTTGGAGAAGATCCTAGCATGTCCTAGCTGATCAAACAAGTCAGTGATTAATGGAATGGAATACTTATTTTTTATGGTTACCTTATTAAGGACTCGATAGTCTATGCACAAGCGCAAAGACCCATCGTGCTTCTTCTAGAATAAGACGGGCACTCCGTACGAGGCCTTAGATGGCTGGATGAACCTAGCATCAAGTAACTCTTCAAGTTGTCTCCTTAGTTCCTTCAGCTTGGGTGGGGCCATATGATAAGGACCCATGGCTGGAGGCTTTTCTCCTGGCTCCAGCTCAATTCTACTGTCAACCTCCCTCCTTGGAGGTAGCCTCTTGGGTAGCTCTGGAGGCATGACGTCCTGGAATTCTTCTAAGACTTTCTTACTTCTAATGGTATTCTACCCATGCCTCCGTCACTACCTTCTACAAGGGTTGCCTTGTAAGTAACCTCACCCTTCTTCAAGCCTTTGGCAAGCTACAAGGCTGAAATCATCTTGGTCGTAGGCTTGTCTCCTTGGGTTGTATGCACCATGCAGGGCAAGTTTTCCTCTAGGATGATCATGGCATTCACAAATGGCATAGGAACAGCTCTAACATGGTTCAGGAAGTCTATTCCAAGGACTACTTGGAAGTCATCCATGGTTACTACTGATAAGTCAATAGCTCCGCACCAGTTGCCAATTTTTATGTTAACTCCCTTGGTCATGCCATGGATGGGCTTAGCTTGTGAGTTGACAGCCTTAAGCCATCCCTTATCTTCAATTATGGGCAAGTCTAACCTCTGAGCTTCACCTAAAGACACAAAGTTATGGGTGGTCCCCATGTCCACCATGGCTTGTGTAATCTTGCCATTGATGTAGGCCTCGATATACATAAGCCCCATGTTCACCATTTGGGGTTGTATGAATTGCTTCTTAAGGGCATTAAAAAGTTGGAGAGAACCCATACTAACCCCTCCATTGGCGTCTTGCTCTTATACTCTAGCCACAAGAGCATTAAGGGCCTTCCTTTTAGGGTATTCCCTAGCCCAATGGTCGCCGTCGCAGATAAAGCAACTAGTCCTAGGCTTAGACTTGTCGTTGGCCTTGGACTTACCTAGCTTGTTCTCCCTATAGCTTGATGGCTTGTTCCCCTCCTTATAGGCAGGACCTTTGCCTTTGCCGTCACTATGGGTGAGTGACCCATCTACCCCACCGTTACCCTGGTTAGCCATGGAAGACCTCTACTTAGACCAGTCTGGCCGCTTGAACTCCACTAGCTGCTCGGTCATGGCTATGGCTGTGGCAAGATCTTGGACATTCCGCTTGCATAGCTCCTATTCTGCCCATGGTTGTAGGCCATCCATGAAGTTGAAGAATAGTTCCTTCTTGAGCATGTCTGGAATCTCCAACATCAAAGAAGAGAAATCCTTTACATAGTCCCGAAGAGAGCCTGTGTGCTTGAGTCTCTTAAGGTTCTTCCGAGTCAGATATTCACATTCTCAGGATAGAATTGGCGCTTAATCTTGGCTGTGAAGTCAGCCCAAGTGTTGATGGAGCATTGTCCCTTCTCCATATTCATATGGTGGCGTCTCCACCATAAGGTTGTAGTGTCAGTGAGGTATCTAATGGCGACTTGAATCTTCGCTTTGTCATCCTCCATGTGAATAGATTTGAAGTACCGCTCCGCATGCCACAAGAAGTTGTCTAAGGCCTTGGCTCTAGCCCCGTTGAACTATGCTGGCTCAGGTGCCTTCACCCATATGACCTCCTTGGGAATAGAGCTCTCCCCCGCTGCCATGATCTTCTTACACAAGGGCAAGTCGCCCTTCATGTCTTCTAGTTACGCCATAAATTGCGCCTTAAGTGTAGCCATCTCGCCCATGACCTTGGCTTCAAGGGCATCACACTTAAGAGCCTCCTTATGCACCAGCCTATTGAGAGTGACCAGCATACTATTCTTGAGGTCTCCAAAGTCCCTTGCAATAGCTTCCGCGCTTGAGCTGAGCTCCTCGGCTCTATCCCTCGTATCAACCATAGCCAATTCGACCTTGGCAAGCCTAGCTTCCAAGGTAGCAATAATGTCCCTCGATTTATCCCTCTTCTTGATGTGGATCTCTAGCTCCTTCTTGTTAGCCACCTTGGTTGTTTCCGACATGGTTACCCCTTGGTTGTTAACACTCAAGATGTTGGCTCTGATACCACTTGTCACGATCCGACTACTCCTATTAGCTAAGTTGTGTGGCACTCACTTGACCCTCCAAGTAAGTCAGCCCAACTGCATGCCCAAGACTCTGCTCACCCAGTTGTTTGAGTGCTAAGGATACACACTAAGGCATACAAGAGCATACCAAGTAGTGTAAGAGGAAGAGATTGTATTACACTAGAAGAAAGCTTATGGCTTGGATGTCTTCTACAACTTGGAAGTCTACTTGCAAATGAGGGAGGGGACCCCTATTTATATACTAACCCCCTCCAGAAATCTTCTAGAACTATGTACAATTGGCATCATCTAGAAGCACCTCTAGAACATTCTACCTTCTACACTCTTCTAGGGGATGCCTACTCCATAAGATGCAAGAACACTCTAGAGGAAGTTTGGATTGCTCCCAATCCCTCTAGGCTACTCCACACAAATCTGAATGGTTCCATAAGGTTCTAGAGAGTTTCACCACTATCTAGACCCTTCTAGACACATGGAGAATGCTCTAGAACACCCTAGAATGCTTCAGAATTGGCTAAAAGCCTCAAGAAACATCTAAAAAACCTCTATCCAAGCACTCGTTTGCTCATACAGGTAGTTCATATGAAATTGCAAATTATGCATCCACCTTAGGTAAGGAGGGACCTCCCTGGATTATAGACTCAGGAACATTTAAGCACATGACTAATACACCTACCCATTTTAGTTCTTACAAGTTGTGCTCTAGTAGAGACAGAGTCTCTATAGTAAAAGGTTCACATATTCCCATTGTTGGGAAAGGGACAGTCAAAGTAATCAATGATTTTACTTTATCTTCTATCTTACTTGTCCCTAGTCTTAATACCAACCTTCTTTCTGTTAGTTCTTTAATAAAAATTTGAATTGTTCAGTGACATTCCTTCTTAGTAATTGTGTTTTGTAGGATCTGGAGTCAAAGAGGATGACAAGGAATGGTCTTGAGGTGAATGGAGTCTACTTTTTGGATAAGATTCCGAGACATTAGAGCCATCATGTTAGTAGCAACAGTAGTAGTGGATCAAAGTTAGTGAGTCAGATTATGCTCTGGCATAATCGGTTGGGTCATCTTTCTTTTAGTTCATTAAAGTTTTGTTTTCAAAGTTGTTTGAGTCTGTCCAGTTATCTACTTTGGAGTGTGAGAGTTGTTAGTTGGGAAAGCATTGTAGACATTCTTTTAAACCAAGTAATAAAAGAAGTGATTTTCCTTTTGATGGTGTTCATAGTGATATATGGAAACCATATCATATTCCTTCTATGGGTGGATACTGTTATTTCCACTTGTTTGTGGATGATTACACACTTTATTCTTGGACTTATTTGATAAGATCCCGTAATGAGGTACCTAATTTGGTACAACTCCACCAAATGGTTTTCACACAATTTGGAGTGAAAACTAAGGTCTTCAGATCAAATAATGCCAAAGAATACTTTGATAAGGATTTGGCCACATACTTTTTGGAGCATGGTGTAATTCATCAGAGTAGTTGTACATATATGTTGCAACAAAAAGAAGTAGGAGAGAGGAAAGATAGAAACATTGTGGAAGTGGCAAGAAGTCTTATGGTGTGTGCTTCAATTCCTATTCGTTTCTGGGGAGATGTAGCTCTCACAGTTGTGCATTTGATTAACCATGTCCCTTCACATACTTTAGGATTTAAGGCACCATTCAGTTTTCTTTTTCTGGATGGGAAGATGTTTCATATACCTTAGAGGGTTTTTAAGTGTGTTTCCTTTGTTCACATTCTTGGACCCGTTGTAGGAAATTGGATCCTAAGGCCAAGAAATGTGTTTTCCTCGGATATGCTCAAAACCAAAAGGGGTATTTGTCGTTATGATCCTATGTCAGGGAGCATATTTGTCACTATGGATGTTACCTTTTTTGAGTATACATTCTTTTTCTCTAGTGGTTCTCCTTAGTGGGAGAGTCTTGGGGAGGAGAATTCATAGTCTGTTCCTCTTCCTGTTTCTTTTGTGCCACTAGTTTTACCATCAGCACGTCCATCAGTTTCATTACCTAATCCATTACGGGCAGTCGCACAACACTATCAATGTCACTAGAAGAGGGTTAACTCCTCACATGCTTAACCAGTAGAACCCGCACCACTCTCCATCAGTCCTTGTGAGGCTCTAGATTCAATAGACATAATTTTAGGTATTCCCCTTGAGCCTGAGTCTGTTAATTTTTTTTTTATGATAATGTTCCTGCACCTAACACTATTGTTGCAGCCGATCCCACTGACCTTGATCTTTGAAAGGTTGGTTGCAAAAGGGTATACACAGACCTATAGTATTGAATATTTGGAGACCTTTGCACCGGTTGCTAAGATGAGTTCAATTCAAATCCTCATGTCTCTAGCAACCACCTATTCATGGCCCATATTTCAGCTTGATGTTAAAAATGCATTTTTCAATGGTGATTTGTAGGATGAGGTATATATGGACATCCCAACTAGGTTTTATGAAAATGTTGGTAAAGGAAAAGTTTGTAAGCTAAAAAAAATATCATTGTATGGCCTGAAATAGTTACCTAGGGCATGGTTTGACAAGTTCAAAGGGGCACTTATCCACTTTAGGTACACACAAACCTAGTCTGATCACATTCTCTTTGTGAAAATGAGAGATGCACTTGTGTCAATTTTGATTGTGTATGTGGATGATATAGCAGTTACAGAAAATGATCTGAAGGAGATTGATGCTCTCAAAAAATCATTACAACAAGAGTTTGAGATCAAATATCTTGATGAGCTAAATTACTTCCTTGGGATTGAGGTTACAAGATCCATGCATGGGACTTTCATCTCTTGCAAAAAGTATATACTAGACCTACTGTGGGATATTGGGAAGTTGGGAACTAAATCAGCTAACACTCCTCTTGACCCAAATCATAGAATTAATGTTGTGGATGGTGAGTTGGTTAAGGATGTGGGGAGATATCAGAGAATGGTGGGTCGACTATTATATTTGTGTATGACACGTCTAGATATTTCCTATGTTGTTAGTATTGTGAGTCAATGCATGCATGCACCTTGGGTTCAGTACTAGGAAGCCATTGAAAAAAATACTTGCATATATACCTGAAGAAGCACCCCGATAAAGGTTTTCTTTTCTTAGGCCATGAAAATATAAAACTGGAGTCTTATGCATATGCATATTGAGAAGGTTGTTTACATGATAGGAGATCTACATCAGGGGTATGTAATTTTGTGGGTGGAAACTTGATTTCATGGAAGAGTAAAAAATATGCAATTGTGACTAGGTGAAGTGCAAAAGTTGAATATAGATCCATGGCTCATGGTGTCTCAGAACTACTTTGGGTGAGATCCCTACTAAATGAGATTGGGGTAAAAGTAGAGGAACCTATGATGTTATATTGTGACAATCAAGCTGCAACCAATATTGCCCTCAATCCAATTCAGCATGACAGTTCAAAACACATTGAAGTTGATAAACACTTCAAATGAGAAAGGGTAATAACCGAAGAAGTATGCTTGCCTTATGTCTATTAAGAATTGTACTTGGCTTATGTCCTCACTAAAGGGGTTGCGAAGAACAAGCTTGAACATGATTTATGGAAGTTAGGAATGTATGACATTTACTCCCAACTTGAGGGGGAGTGTTGAGGATTTAATCAGTTTTGTGTAGATTTAACAGTAATTTTTTATATGTTAATTGTTAGATAGGAAGTGGGGACCATAGAATTTTTGTTAGGTCCTTTGCTAATTGTTTCTTCATTCTTTTATTTGTTTTTAGATGCTTGCCACTCTATAAGGGTATATTAGTCATTGTACTCCACCTTATATTTTTAATATAAATACTAGTGAAGGGGGCAGCCAGAATTAAGCTCTCTTTTCTTTCTCAAATCTCCTCCTCTTCTTCCTCTTCTTCTTTTCTTCTTTAAGAAAATATTTTTTCTTTTATAGATTTTTTTAGTTCAACAAATTTCTACTATTTCAGACATGATTTTATTCGTCTTCCTAAACTCTAGTAGCTTATGATATCGATTACGCTTAGAATTCATTTTGACATGAGCATCTCGGATTTCTTTTTATGCTATCCTTTTTTATTATTCTTTATATTTCTCCTTCTTAGAACTGGTGATCGCATCTAGTACAATGCTTGAATGGAGGTCTTGGACAGATGGGATAAATGCAAAAGTTTGAAAACATGTTGAACTCAGTCTTGTTGAGTTTTGATTTCATAAGAGTCCTATAAGTTGGTTTGCTACCGAGTAACCCATGATAAACTTAAATAGAAAATAATAAATAAATAATAAAATATATGCAAAAAATAATAGGAGTTTTCCTTTTTATTTGTTCTTTTCTCTATTATTAGCATATTTTAGTTGAATTTTTAATATTTTCATTTATGCATATTTGTTAGAGATATCAGGTGGGCCCCACCTATAGGACTTGGGAGAAGGGTGCCTAACCCCTTCCCTCTCCCATCTGAGTCTTACCTGGACTGGTTAGTCGGTGCCTCAAGCTAATAGAGTCACTAAATAAAAATGGTTTTTGGTAAACATCCCAGAGGACTCATCACCTCCATCTCACTTATCTGATGGGTGAAGACTCCAAATCCAGCCCAAGTGAGTTGTTTCTCGATGCTCACATTCTGCAACCAATAATGGTATTGATTTTGAAGCTTTGTTAGGTGTTGAGCTTCATGGTGTGAGAGGGGCTTCATTTGCAGTGCTACAGTTTGTGATGAGAGAGTAGCTAGGTGATCATGGATGTAGCCAAATTGCACTCTATTCTAAGTGGATAGAGCTTATTTGCATTAATTTCTTCAATCTTAATGGTATTGAACGTGGATGGAAGTTATAAATGTGTAGATTGTGGGCTTTGCAGATAATTGTCTTGCAGTCCAGGTGTTCAGAGCAAAATGGTTAAGAAAGGAATTAAGTATGTCTGCATGATGATGCCAGATGTGTGACTAGTTTAATTGGGCCATGTTCTATTTAAATTATTGGCATATAATAAAGGATGCACTATTGGTAAATTTGAAGCTAGCTTTGCATGGCTAACCCCTAGTCAAGTATTTCTAGGACTCTAAGGATCCATGTTGTTCATTTGTCCAAGTGTAAGAGGGGCCCATGTAGTCCAAGTCTACTAACTAGAAGTATTTGATAGAGGTGTAAATCAGACTATGCTGGGCTAGCACGGCATGGCCCGCATGTAGGCCATGCCATGTCGGCCCACAGGCTAAGCTGGATTGTGCTTCCCTCCCCTCGGATACTTCAGGGGGTCGGCCCGTGACCATGCCATGCCACAAGCTTGGGTCAAGTGAGCTACGAGTCAGGCCTGGGCCAAGCGGGCTACGGGCTGAGCCTTGTGCCTAGGCCGAACCAGGCCAAACTTTTTTTTTTGTTTGTTTGTTTTTGACATTTTGTTTTTTTTACTAAGTAAACACTAAAACTAAAAATACTTAACTTTCCTTAATTGCTTTGATCTTTGGGAACAAATTGGAAAAATAAAAAATCTAACAAAGAATTGAAAAAAATACTAAGATACTTAACAAAATACAAAATGGACAACAAATTGGAAAAAAATAGGAATTTTATTTCTTGAATTTGAACAATACAATGTTCAATGGATGAATGAAATACCGAAAATGGAATAAAATATAAAAAAATATAATACAATTATAAATTGAATATAAAAAATTGCATTGTTGAAAAATAACAACTAATTTAAATAAAAATGAAAAAGGTTACAATAATTTTAAAAATTGAAAAAAAAAACAAGATTTGAAATATTGAGTATACAGAAAAATAAAAAATATTGACTTCATCATTTTTCTTCATGTTCCACCTCCACCTGCATCTTCATCATCTACTTCAGGTGAAACATCAAGTGTAATGTCATGGCCTCCTTTGTCTTGTAATTTTTCCTTAACACCCAACCATCTTAAAGGTAGTTGTACATCTTCAGACTTTCATCATTCATGTAGTTTCTCTTATTGCCCAACACCCTAAAACCTGTATTAAAGCAAAACTTTGATGGAACTATAGACATCGGAGGGTTTAGTAGATCACATGCCATGGCGGCAAGGACTACATAGTTTTTTTCATGTTCTCTCCACCAGGCCAAAATATCAAAACTATGACACTCCTCCAAATCACAAGAATCAACTAAAGTAGAAAAACTTGCTTGTAAATAAAAATTAAGCTCAGTATATGAACTTTGATGAAGAGAGAGTAGATTTATACCTCTTATTTGTTAGAAACCAAATTTTGTCTTTTCCACTACTAGAATTAGTTGTTTCAAAAGTGGAACTTGCACCTATACGAGATTTTCTATGCCCTACCACTTGAGATTCATATAAACTATAAATTTCAAATAGTAAACTATCTTCTTTTTTATTTTCAATTTCAATATTCAAATTTTCACAATATGATTCAAGTAAAACTTATAAACCATCTTTCCTAATCCTAGGATATAACATTGTAGCTAAGAAATTAAGGGGAGAAATTTTCTCCCAACATTTTTAAATTTATTTTCCATTAT
Source organism: Nelumbo lutea (assembly GCF_056320005.1). NCBI lineage: Eukaryota > Viridiplantae > Streptophyta > Magnoliopsida > Proteales > Nelumbonaceae > Nelumbo > Nelumbo lutea. The sequence continues at coordinate 76,651,457 of NC_142687.1, forward strand.
TTTAATAATACATTGAAATTATGGATTTTTCCTATATTTTTCAAAACGTTAACTAATCATAAATAATTGATTAACTAAAAGACAACTAGCTGAGTAATAAATACCTAAAAGTTCATTAATTGTATCATAAAAAAATTGTAAAAAATCTTTTATACAAATTGTCATTTCCCAATCTTCCTCAAGTATCATATCATGTGGCATTTTTGCATTATAAAAATCAGTGAGAATTTGTTTGTAACCAATACAACTTTCTAATAAAGAATATGTAGAATTCCATCTATGTTAAACACAAGGTTGTAAATATCTATACAGGTCGATACACCAATAGGGCATATCGGCCTGTATCAGTTCATTTTTTTTTATGTTTTATTTATTTTTTTTTAAATTGGTTTAGAGGGTTTGGTTTAAGTCCCGGCTACCCTATGAACCATGGCCTGACCTGATACAACCCTTGTAAGAGTGTATCGGGAAGGCCCCGATACGATGGCCAATACGGGCTAATACGTAACGATATTTTGAACCTTGGTTGAACATCTAATACAAAGTGTTTATATTTTAAACCATAATTTTGACATGAATATTTAAATTCTTGTTTTCTTGCTCCAGAACTTTTAATATATATTATGAAATTTCTAATTTTATAAATATGATGAGAAATAATATTTAAAGCATATTGAATACATAAATTTAAGATATGACATGCACATATAATATGAAATAATTTACCATCTAAACATGGTTTTAATTGAGATCAACTTCACTCCCTAAGCAAGATTTGGTACCTAGTGAGAGGTTTCACATGCCATGATGATAAATGTATTCATACACTAAAAGGAACGTAACTAGTGATTCCATGAACATTGGATGTCAAAATTATGAAGAGTAATGGAATTCATTTCAAGCTACAAAAAAGCAACCCTAAGAATCAAGAATCAACCTACAAATATGCATGTATTCCAAAGTTTATTTCTCATTAATTCCCTCAATACCTCATTTTGTAGATCCCTACTGCAAGTGTTGTCACTCCAACAGCTACAACCAGCTTATTCTGGTCTATCAATATGGACTGCAAGCTACCTACAAGAGAAAAAAGAAAAAATACAATTTAACCAATCTATTTGGCTAATAATATCCATCCAATACAAAATCTGCATAAAATAGGAATCAATTAGCACTCCCAATAACCTAAGTCCACAAGGACACTTGAAAGATAGTCTAAACTGAACTATATTCATAAAAGTAGCAACATGAACAAGACTCATCATTTCCCACTCCAACATACACACAAATGTACAGAAGAGGGAGTGCTAATTGGCCTCTTATTCATGTCCACATCGGCCTTCTTGTAGACAATATTAGCAAATCACCTCCCAATACCTTTGGTTGAGTTAAGGGCGAACATAATTTTTTGCTTTCCGTCCACATTGGTGTTCAGAACACGCAAACTGTGTTGGAAATCTTATTTGCAATCAGAGACATTTTTCCTGCAAAAATAGGTAGATTGTATCTTTGTGTCCCAGAAACAAGCACAGAAAGCCAAGAGCATATACAACCAATAGTTAAAATATTAATAGAAAGTTATTATCAGATGCAGATGTTCTGACCTAAAATCCAGTCCAAGTGTTGTGCTGACTGGAAACCCAGGTTTTGGTTGGAGCGAGAAAGTGAAGAAATGTTCATCCGAGAAAGAACAGAGAGGAGAACAAAATGAAAGAGGAAACTGGATTTGCTTTGAGAGAGAGAGAGAGAGAGAGAGAGAGAGAGAGTAAGAGATTCGTTCGAGAGAGATTTGGGTGTAGGTGCATAATGGGTTTTGAGCACCAAACTTAAAATCAGCGACTACTTTTTTGTCCACCAAAAATGGAAGGCCGAAATTATACCTCAAGAGGCATTAAAAACTGCCTCCATAATAATCCATTAAAGTTGCTTCTTTAATATGTTATAGAGGTAGTTTTTCTTTACTGTCTCCTGAGGTGCCTCTAAAGATAGAAATTCTAGTAGTGAAGCATCTGTTCTAATAGTATTTCTATAAACTTTTTTAAATTGTGGATATACAAATCTACTTAAACATTTTTCAAGTTTAGTATCTTTAGCTAATAAAAATGGATATTCAACATGTACAATATATTTGGTAACTCTTGCCTCATTTTTCTTGGGAATATTTAAAAGCATTAAAAACCTCACTTCCTATTTGTGCCCGTGATGTTTCTTTCCCTTCTTCTTCTTTCATCATATGGTGTCTCAAATGTTTGACCAAGTGGCCAATACCACCACTACTTTTGCAACTAAAGTCACTCCTACATTTTTGACAAACGGCTCTCTTTCCCTTCCCCTCAACCTCCTCTATTTTAAATATTGTCCAAACTAGGCTAATCAACCTAGTGTTCTCCTTTTTCTTTCCCTTAACTTTAGTAGCAGTACTAGGGGTGGGAACGTCAGCAATATCAACAGCATCCATATTGGCGCTAACACTATCATATTGCAACTAAATATCAACATTGTCAACTTTAACCACATTGGGGAATTGGTGTCAAGAGAAAGAGGAGGAGACGGTCTTTTTTTAATTATAAAAAAAATAAAAATTAATTTAATTGCACTTTCATGGATTGCTGGTTCAAAATCTCAACTTGATTTCAACAGTTAAAGCCTCCAAGTCTCCCAAATTGCTAACTTGAGATACCTGACCAAGCCTTCTTGTTGAAACTTGAATCAAGCCTTCTTGAAACTAGTAGAGAGTATGAGAGTATATGTGAGAGTATGAATGTATGATGTATGAGAGATTGAGATTTGAGAGACTATAAGAGAGTATGAGAATTGGTGTGATGAGAATGGTGGAGGATAAAGATATTTATAGGAATTAAAAATAATTTAATTCCCCAAAATACTCTAAAAACTAGTTGTTTTTTAGTTATTGAAAGGGGTATTTTGGTCATTATAAAGTTATTTTTCACTTTACCTAAATACCCCCCTAAACTAGCTTTTATATATTTGTTGGGGGCATTATTGTCATTTTATCTCCCCCCAAAGCCAAAATACATAAATACCCCCCATATAGTTGTTTATAGTTGTTGGGGGTATTTCTATAAAAAAAACCCAAAAAATTGAAACTAGCCATTGGGGGGTCTCCAATGGCTAGGTCTTGGCCTATGGGCCTGAAACCCCAAGCCCGGCATGGCCCATACAATCGTGTCATGTCGTGGCATGGCCTGTGACCATCGGGCCAGGTCAGGCCATATCAAACCACAGGTAGGATGGCCCGATTTACACCTCTAATGTTGGATGAAGTGTCTCATGTGTTTTAAAAGTCAAAGTGTAGTGGCTCGATAGTTCTTGTGATCTTGGGGGAGATAGATGTCATTCATATCACCCATTAAGATCCAGGGCCTGTGAATTGAAGATAAAGTGCTTGACAAATATTCCCACACCTCCTTCCCTTTTTGTCTTTGTGGGTGACCATAATAGAAAATAATGTCCCACGGGGAACTTGAGGGAAGGTTGGCCATTGTTATGTGTAAGAAATGTTGGATACTAACATCCATATTCTCATTCCGTCCACAATATACCCCACTTGATTACCCCCGAGCCAAGTGATGCAAATAATTTTTGAATTTGAGATTCTTGGAAAGATCATAGGTTAATGAACCTGAGAGTCGAGTTTCACAAAGGAAGAGAATATATGGTCTCCCTTGACGGCAAATAGTTTGTAGATGTCTCACTGTTTTATAACCTCCCAATACTTTTCCACACGCAAAAATCCCCTTCTACTAATTCAAATATATATATGAAAACACACCCTTTCCATTGCAAGCAAGGTTTAGCCAAATGCTTTAGTTGTTCAACGGACTGTGGAACCAATGATAAGGTTCCATGCCAATATTTAAATACAAGGGGCCCATGAATTTATTATTGGCGTGGAACCTCATCATTAGTTTCACAGCCCACTAAAGTGTTCAGCTAATCCGAATTCTTCCATTGCATAGTGAACATCGCTTTGTCACTCTAATTGCCTTAATAGGGCCTTTGTTGTTCCAACTTGGCCTTTGTTGTTCATTCAATAAACTAAACAAACAACTTGGCCTTAGTAGGGCCTTTGTAGTTTCAATTCCAACTCGGCCTTTGTTGTTCATTCAATAAACTAAACATTAATTTCCTCTAAAATCATTGAGTCAATAGTCTAGAAGCATTTCCTAATCTTTCCTTGACAAAAATAGTTAAAACAAAGAATAATTGCCATTTTTCTTGTTTTTTTATGGAAGTTGTAGCTACAATTTTACAAACTTTTTGCCAAATCCTATGAGTTCATGAAGTAATTTTTGTTTATTTGACTATAGTATATAATTGAAGTAAATGTAGATGTGAATAAAAAATAAAAGAAACCAAGCTAATCCTCTTAATTTATTGTATAATATTCTAAAAACCAAAGGATTTGACTCTGGTTAAGTGTCATGTGGTATAAGCGCAAACACAATTGTGGAATATAAGACTCTCTACTCGCATAGAAAGGGCAAAGGTTCTCATTAGTGTGGGGTCTAGGGAGGGACAGATTTACATAATTGTATATATGTGTGTTGGAAGTTTGGAACTTTTAATTCTCCTTAATCGTCTTCTTCTCAGATTTATGAATGTTTCTCTTTGCCTAACACACCAACCAACCGTCGCATGGCTTCAATGGATGTTGGGACTAGATCCAAATACTTTAAACTTTAAAGTGATGTTTTCGAAAATAAACGTGGAATGAGTCTAGATCTCATTCAAGTACAAGCTTTGTTCATGTGATATCTAATAGCAGATTGAGAACATCTTTTATACATGTATATTAAATGCATGGGGAAATGTTCCCAACGTGTAATTAGATTCCCATGTGTGTGAATTTTTTGCTTGCAAGAAATCCCATCAAACGTGGAATGCCTGCCTTTTAAAAATTAAATTGACCACGATACCCCTACATGAAGTGTCACAAATTAGGGGTGAGCAAATGTGTAGGTTCTACCCAAAACCAAATGGAACCAACCTTAAACTAGCATTGAACTAACTGTATCCAATCTATTACAGGGTAAGGTATGGTTCCAAATTTTTGGAATCGACCCCCATTTAGGTCAATTCCGAGGTCTAGGGGTTTATCCTACTCAAACAACCCCAATGAATTAGCTTGGAACCGAACTTGCCTTGAAATTAATCCCAAAATACTTCTAAGGATGTAAAAATTTGAACCCAAGCACTCATGGTTACAAAGGCAATGATCTCACTTGACCATTAAGTTACCTAAGTGATTGGGTCTTTTGTTCATTTTAATATATTGATGTGTATAACAAGTATTGTAAAAGGTAATATTAACAACATTTAAATTATAATGATAAGTTTTAAACCATATATTAATATATTATAATAATCAATATATTAAATTACCCAATTTAATCAATAAAGATAATATAAAATTTTGAACTATATATTATAATTAGTAAAAATCAAGTTTTTAAAGAACATGTTTCATATTTTTTGGAGAGGGGAGAGTAAAGAAAGAACAAGTTCTATGGGTAGACTTTGGAATACTGACCCCAGAACCACCAAGGCTAGAACTAACCTTGAAGCCAACCTTCATAGAATAGGTTCCGGTTCCAAAAACATAGAACCGACCCCTACAAGGTAGGTTCCAGATTTTGCCTACAACCAAACTGAATCCACCAATGCTTACCCCTATACAGAGATTTACAAAATGTCCCAACCCGTTCGACTACAATGCCTCAAAGACATGATATCGAGAAAGCTTATAGCCAATTAATTGGCATCCTATTATTTCAAGAAATAAGATCTCATAAGTGGGGTTTTTAAACTTCAAAAAAAGTCTTTTTAGACATCTGCCTACCCGTTTCAACAAAGTGAGAGTGGGTAAGCCCACCTTAAAAAAATGCTAACTTTTCAGGCAAAAAATGCATCTTAAGACACATGGAAACCCATAAGAAGAGAGAGAGAGAGAGAGAGATATAGAGAGGGAAAATGGAACCTACCCAACTCAGTGGCATGTCTATACTTTCAAACGAACTTAGCATCCCGTTCAACACTCTACATTCGCATTCTATAGCCCCATTCATTGTATTGTACTTCTTTTGCATTTTCTCCTTTACATTTCATTTTCTCTTTCAATCTTTCATTCTCCTTATGATCAGTTTCAAACACTCAACTTTAGTACAATCTTCGCGTCAAACTTGCCTTCTCTCAAGTTTGGAATTTAGCTTCATTGGAGGTGATACTTTGGATGTTTCATACTTTAGCCACGTACTTCAATTTAGGTTAGTTTTACATTTCAACTCTCACTTTAGCTTTTAGTTATAGAGTTTTATGTTTCAGTTTTGGCAAACATGTTAAATGTAGTTGTTTGAATTCATTATGAATTACACAAATGTAGTGTACGTAGAATTAGTATCGGTCAGCATGATTCCAAAAGAGATGTCATTAACACCTACAAGGAGAGCTCTACTTCCAATGCATGACAACAAAGAATGAAAGAAGATTCCAATGAAGAGCAAAAAGAAAAAAAAAAAAAAGGAAAATTCCATTTTAGTACCCTTGAACTTTGGGGGTAGTGTCAAGTTAGTACCCGAATTTTCAAACGTGTCACCGCATTACCTAAACTTTCAAAAAGTGTCAAGTTGGTTCCTGTTGTTAACTAATCGTAACTTATTTGTTGAAAATATCAAAACTACCCTTCAAAAGAAGACATTGTTCATTGTCTTCTACCTTGAGATTGAACTAGTTATCTTTAAAGAAAAAACATGAAATATGATAGAGTGAAACAATAATTTAAACAAAGAAATAACTAGATAAGAATGTACTTCAGATGTAGAAGACAATGACTTCATTAGTCTAGAATCTCAAACACTTCAACTGGTTCAGTCTCAAGGTAGAAGACAATGAACAATGTCTTCTTTTGGAGGGTAGTTTTGACATTTTCAATAGATAGCTGATGGTCGATTAACAACAGAGACCAACTTGACACTTTTTGAAAGTTTAGGCACTGTAGTGACACGTTTGAAAGTTCAGGTACTAACTTGACACTACCCCCAAAGTTCATGGTACTAAAGTGGAGTTTTCCTAAGAAAAAAAGAAGTAAAAAAACCAAGTGGAGTCAATGGTTGTGAGATGAAAAAAAGTGAATGAAGACTATGTGTCCTATATCTGGGTTTGAGCCACAACACCATCACCATAGTCGTTGAAGGCTGTCCATGTGAAGAAATGGAATAGCAGTGATCAACAATGAAATAATGCAATTACAAGGTCAATTGCAGGAAATAGAGAAAATATTAAAAAAAATGTAAAGCAATGTAGGAGATCGACTACTTTACTTATAATGTTGATTGCTCTTTGTTATAATACTGTCTATTATAGAGTTGGTTTCTGTTACAATGTAGGTTGCAGATAAAGATAAATGACAAGAAGAAGAGGAGGAGGAGAGAGGGTGTCGAGCAAAGGCTAAGCTCTCAGCTTGGTGGGCTAGATCTACTATATTCACTCAACTGAGGTGGAGGATATGGAGGAAGAAAGGAGAGAGGGAGACAAAGAAGGAAAAAAAAAAAAAAAACAGAAGAGCAAGAAAAAATGGAATAGAAAACAAAAGCAAAGGTTGATGTCAATGGCCGTTTTTGTATTGGTGTAGCGGTTAATGTTTTGATCAAATTCTCTTCATTTTTTATGATTATCAGAATATAAATACAGTGTTACCAGTACAACATTAAAGGTGAATCTCATTCTTCTTCTTTTACAAAAGAACAAATATCGATTTGTACCAATAATTATTATTTCATTAATAAATTTGATTATATTTCTACTTATTATTAATAGCCTTCGAATTCGTGAATAGTTTCTCTTTGCACCAATTGCGGCAACCAAAGCCTAGCATCGACAAGGGTTGCTTTGGGTGCCACACTAAATGCACATTAAAACTCCAATATCAGTCGTTAAGGCTCAGTTTGGAAAGAGTATAAATACAAATTTGTAGAGTGCAAAACCTTTTATTTTGTATTATTTTGAATATATTTGCATTGTACATATTTTTATTTGTACTCCTTCCAAACTGAGCCTAAGATACAATATTATTTCATTAAATCAGTTTTAATGGCTTAGATATGACTATTTAAATAAGAAAATGGCTGAACAATTAATGAAATTGTTAAATAATAAAACATGAATAAATATTATATAAATGGATTAAAAATTAATAAATTAATAAAAGGAAAATGATTAATTAAATGAAAATTATTAAATCATTAATAAATAGATAAAAACAATAGATGTGAGACTAACTTAAATAAATAGCCATTATAAAGGCTTTATATGATGTTGGCCCCATTTTTAGATAACATAGGTTGTTAATTGCAAATTAAACTTGATTTAATTTTCTAATTAAATAAGAAACCAAAACCAAATTTATCATATAAGCATAAGTTGTGAATCTGAAATGAAATAATAAATGATGTAGGCCCATTCTTCTAGATAAAATATAGTAAGTCTCTTAAATCAAATAAAAGTTTATAACATATTAAATAAAAAACCTAACCTAAATTTCTAATGTAGATGATTTAAAAAAAGTTGAAATAGTTTAGATTAGTGGCCTCATAGTTAGTACGAGGGGTCATTGCTAATCATAAAATAAAAGTATAAAAGTAGTAACCAATTATGTAGAATTTCATTAAATTTCATGGCGGTCATGACTGGTCAAAACCTCAGGTATCATAGATTTTCCCGATTTATAATTATGTCCGTCGCATTTATCGGTGCCACTTTTAAATCTCCTACCAGCCAAATAGTACCCAAAGGAGGGTATTTTAGTCATAATCCCGCTACAATTCTGATATGTTCCTTATTAGGTGGGGTACTTTTCTAATTAAAACAAATTAAATTTCATTCCCTCTTGTTGTTGTCAAAATAAAACAATAGAGAGGGGAGAGAGAGAGAGATGCGGTATATGTCTTCGAACCTTCCCTCCTCTCTGCAACTTTCCCTTCTCCATCCATATCAAACGCCATTTCTCTATTTGGATCTAATAACCAAAATTTTGACACTTACTTCAACTTTATTACTTAAAATCTTCCTTTGCTTTTGAATCTCCATTACTTTTTTCCTTTTCTAATCTTACATCTTTCCCATATCTTGCTCTATTTTTTTTCAATTTTTCAAGACAAGCAGAGTTGTATATAAAATTAATTAATCGATTTATCTTAGAAACTTGTATGTATTGAATTAGATTCCTAATTTCAATTTTTTGTTGCACGAGTCCAAGTGGTTCCATTAGAATATCCACCACGATGCCTTGTTTTAGAATCCTAAGTAGTTGGAGAAGATCAGCATTCTTTGGATTCCTACCACCAAAATGCCATCAATCAATCGTCAATAATTTATCTAATTTTCAATACAAATTAATATAAGACCGTCATTTACATCATCATCTTTGTCCAATTTTTGGTTTTAAACGTGTCATCGTTCCAAATCAGAGACCATTTCATGTTCCTGATTCGAGTTGGGGTCAATCAAGGGTTTTCTCTAATTATTGTGATGTTGGTAAAGACAGAGGCACTTGTATCATTTCTAATGTTGCTTCTGACATCCAGCAACCTACTTCCGTTGAGTGTCATGCTAATGATAAGAAATTAGACAATACATACATTCAAGGTGAAAGCAACAAGAAGCCTCCTATTGTTGAAAGGATTGAAAGTGTTGATGTAGGCAAAGGACAGAAAGAAATACAACCTCCAATAAGAGGAGATAGTTGTTTAAATGTAAATATAGGGAGTTCAGAAGATTTGAAACAGGCTGCTAAGGTTTCAACATGCATAACTGAGATCTCGGAGATTGAAAAAGAGGCATGGAAGTTGATGCAGAATGCGGTTGTCTATTATTGTGGAAGACCAGTCGGGACTGTTGCCGCCAATGATCCTACTGATGAGCAACCGATCAATTACGACCAGGTATTCATTCGTGATTTTGTCCCGTCCGCGCTTGCCTTCTTGCTTCAAGGAGAAGGAGAGATCGTTAGAAATTTTCTTCTCCATACTTTGCAATTGCAGGTGATAATACAATTTTTTTCTATTAGATTTATTGCATTGTATTGGAGTTATTGTGACTTTTGCATCCGAAGGTAGCTCTTACATTCAAATAACAATTAATGAGTGTGTGCTTATCAAAGAAATAATTTTGCAGCTATTTTTTTAATTTACTAGTAAAAGAAATTTCCAACTAAGAAGGTTTCACATGGATTATATTGGCCATTTCCCTTAGGCTACTTTTCTTTTCACGTAAAAATGATCAGAGAAATTCTTAGGCTGAAATTCAAATATTCAAGCTATCTTTTCATCCCTTTCTACCACAGAAATGTTGTTCCGTGCCATTTACACCAAAACAAATTAGAAAGGGTGAAAAATAGGATTTTGCTATAAATGGTGGAAACAGTAGCTGAAGCATTTCAGCCTAGAAAGTTGTGTTCATTTACAAAGGAATAGATTCTACCTCAAATGTATAAGCAAAAGGGTTATACTGTTTCGGAATATTTTAGATATTTGATTTGTTAAGTTATAATATATTTAAGATGGGCTTTCTTGTGTTCCAATTCAGCTGCATGTATTCCTTTTATTCGGGTTATCATTTCCTCACATGTTATAACATAAAGTACTCCATTTGTTTTACTTCCCACAGTAAATGTAGGGTTAGTATATATTTGGTAAAAGGATGAGATTTTATATTAATGTTACTTTCTAATTTCTGTAGTTACCATAGTCTTTCGTTTTCTTATTATATTGTTTTATGTGACAATTTTATTTTTGGTGTGTGCATGAGAGTTACATTTCTCATGGCATGAAAATAATGAACCTTCTCTATTCTTGTTTGTTGGTGGTGTTGGTTAGAATTTGATCATGTGGAAGAGCACTTGCACAATTTATTTTTTTAAGCTTTCAATTTCCAAATTTTAAATGTTGTCCTATTTGTACTTAGAATTGGGAGAAAACTGTGGATTGCTACAGCCCAGGGCAAGGGTTGATGCCAGCAAGTTTTAAGGTTACAACTGTAAACCTTGATTCTAATACTAGAGAATTTGAGGAAGTTCTAGATCCAGATTTTGGTGAGTCAGCTATTGGACGTGTTGCCCCAGTTGATTCTGGTAAGTGTTTTATGGTATACATATTGTTACTTACATGATCTTCGGGAGTTAGAATTTTGTATTGTTACTACTTTCTCCAATATATGCTAACATCAATGGGGGTTTGGACTCTAATTTTTGTTTCTTTGTTCTTCTTGATTTTTTTTTTTTCTTTTGATTGCTTTGATAGGGCTATGGTGGATTATCTTGTTAAGAGCTTATGGAAGGATCACAGGTGATTATTCATTGCAAGAAAGGGCTGACGCACAAACCGGCATAAAACTAATTCTAAATTTGTGTTTGACGGATGGGTTTGACATGTTCCCTTCTTTATTAGTCACGGATGCCTCCTGCATGGTAGATCGTCGATTGGGTATTCATGGCCACCCCCTTGAGATCCAAGTAAGTTGAGTTTACTCAGTATAGATCGTACAAGTTATCCCTTTTGTATATTTTAGCTTTTAATTATAGCAGGCTTATGTGCGTGTGTGGACCATACAAGTTATCCCTTTTCCCTCCTTTTCTCCATTTACAATTGTCAATAGGTTATCTTCTGATATGTTGATTTGTACTCTATAAACTCTTCTATATGGCTTTGGTCATTTTTTGGTGGTTTTAGTGACTAGTATATTTATTCTAGGAATGGTAATTGGAAGATTGGCAAGTAGGGAATTGAACACAAACAATATGTTAAGCACAATGAGCTATCATCACCTAGATAACAATTTAGCCTACCTCAAATACCTTGTAACGATTGCCATGGTACAGAAAAAAAGCATTTATTCATGATGCCTTAAATGACTTATGGGTCACAGTTTATTGTAATATTATTGAGCTCTAGAGCCTTGAATTATCTATCTAGTCCCTATCATTTTGTTGTTTGTTGGGGTGTATATATATATATATATATATATAGGGTTCTCTTACCACATATCTCACATGTGCCTCCCCCTCCTCTCCTTTCTCACACATGTGCATATTTATTTTTAAATTATATCATTAGAAATATAACAAGTCATCAAAAATAAAATTCACATGGGTCTTTATTGCCCCTCATAAATCCATATTTACTCTTTAATAAGACCATTCTTCTCTCTCTCTCTCTCTCACACACACATACACCCACCACTTAATAGTCAATATTTGTAACATCTCCCCTTCCCATTAAATCCCTCTTTTCCTCGTAAATCTCTTTTAATCCTTTTGATTCTATCTAATAAAGTAGGGGTGTTAATTAGATGGATTGGGTTAAATTAAGGGCCAACCTAAATATGAACCCCAGCTTTGACCCAAATTAATGTCAAAACCCAAATTTGCCCACCAATACATGGGGTGAACCAATTTTCTTCTTATATAAAATTATAAAATGTAGTAAAGAAAGCACTTAACATGAGCATTTGGTTATTTTTGTCAATTCAATTTTGAAATTACTTTTTTAACTTAGTTATTGTTCTCATGCTAAGCATACTTTTTGGCTTTATAGAACTACAACAAGGGGTAATCCATACACCAAACCCTTAACCCCCAAACTTGATGGTAGCAGGATTTGATACAGGTCTCTACTACAACTAGCCAAAGAATCTATTAACTAAACTAAAGCCACCATCAGTTGGTTCTCATACTAAATGTGTGTTTGTATGTGTGTAAGTTTAAAGCTCAATAACTAAAAAGGAAAAGAAAATTAGTTTTTCTGTTATTTTATACGTAAAGAACTAGAAATATATAAAATCTTTGGTGAATCATTAGCTTACATGTGCCCTTATCACCTTGTTGTTTGTTGGGTTATAATCTCTCTCTTTCTCTCTCTCTCTCTCTCTCTCTCTCTCTCTCTCTCTCTATCTATCTATCTATCTATCTATCTATCTATATATATATATATATATATAAGCAAGGGAGGTGAGGGATTCTCTTACCACATAGCTTACATGTGACTCCCCTCCCCTTCCTTCTCCCACATGTGCATACTTATTTTTAAATGAAATTATTAAAAATATAACAAGTCATCAAAATTAAAACTCGCACGAGTCTTCATTGTCTCTTATAAAATCCATATTTACTCTCTAATAAGATCATTCTTAAGCCTCTCTCTTTCTCCCCCTTAATAGTCAATGTTTGTAACATCTCCCCTCCCCATTAAATCCCTTTCTCCCTCTTAAATCTCTCTTAATCCCTTTGGGTCTTTGTAATAAATTATGGGATGTAAATTAGATGAAAGGGGTTAGGTTAAGAACTAATCTAAACATGAACCCTAGCTTGGGCCCAAACTAATGTCTAAACCCAGTGCCTACCCAATACATGGAGTCAACCAATCTTCTTATATAAAAGTCTTAAGAAACTATTGTTCATTTCCATGCGATATTTAGCTTTTCTCTATTTTTTTATTAATTTAATATAGATTTGTTTCATGGATTGTTTTGGTTCAATAATAAAATCTAGTAATAAAGCACTTAATGTGAGCCTTTGGTTATCTCCAGCAATGCAATTTTGAATTTATTTATTTTTAACTTGGCTATTGATCTCATGCTAAATACTTTTTTTTTTAGATTTATAGGGCTACACAATGGGGGTAGCTCATCCCCAAACCCTTAACCCCAACCCTATGAGCAATGGGATTTGATCCCAAGTCTCCACTACAACAAGCTAGAGAACCTATCAATTGAGCCACCATCAGTTGGTTCTCATGCTAAGCAATTGATTATGTACTCTCATAATATATAAGCTATATAAAGGAATAATTTTGAAGCTTAATAACTAAAAAGGAAAGAAATTAATTTTTCTACTATTTTATATGTAATGAACTAGAAATATATAAAAAAAAATTGGTAATTTTCTATTACTTCATTTATCCCTTAAAAATGCATTGTTAAATAGCAACCCATGCATCACACGGGTTACTGCTAGTAATGTTATAAAAGCATATACAATCTTTCCATCACAATCTCCAATTACTCCTCCTCCACCTTCTCCAAGAAGTAACCTTCCAGTAGCATAATCATAATTAAGAAAAATGTTGGAAAATACATTGGTGTAGTTTGATATTATTAATGCCCATGCATCTTTCTTTGTGGATGACTTGAAAGCATAACAAAAAAAGCATTCTTATAAAAGGAACCATGACCTTAGTGATGCATGTGTTTTGAACAAACTATTCCCTTCCTTTTAACTTAAAACCATAGGATTCACCATGACCTAGTATGAAATATGGCACACATAATGGAAACAAGTAAACAAAAGAGAGAGACTTTTGACTCCTGGTTGAAGTGATAAGAAATCCCACATTTTTATAGTTTGGAGAGAGGTTGGCTGGTATCTAATTTCTATTGGGTGTGGCTTAAGGAACTCATCATATAGCGGTTTTTTTTTTTTTCTTCTTAAATATGGGGTACCCTAATGTACATAAACATAGGAGTTGCTTGATTACTTCTTTCTTGGTCTCGTTTTGTTGTTTCCAGCTTTTTTACATTGATTAATTTTTGGCTTTTTGTTAGGCATTGTTCTATTCAGCTCTAAGGTTTTCCCGGGAAATGCTAATTGTCAATGATAAATCTAAGAATCTAGTGACTGCTATTAATAACAGACTTCGTGCATTGTCATTTCACATTAGAGAGTATTACTGGGTGGATAGGAAGAAGATTAATGAGATAAATCGTTACAAGACAGAGGAATACTCTACAAATGCCATTAACAAGTTCAATATCTATCCTGACCAAGTTCCGTCTTGGCTAGTAGACTGGATTCCCGAGAACGGTGGTTATCTTATAGGCAATTTGCAGCCAGCTCACATGGATTTTAGGCTCTTTACACTTGGAAACCTTTGGTCCATTATTTCATCTTTGGCCACTACAAAACAGAATGAGGGCATATTGACTCTAATTGAAGACAAATGGGTTGATCTTATGGGGCATATGCCTCTTAAGATATGTTACCCTGCTTTGGAGTATGATGAGTGGCGCTTAATCACGGGTAGTGACCCAAAGAATACGTGAGTTACTTTTTTTTTTTTAATTGTTTAGCTAACTATGTATTGGATATTGCTTAATTGTGCAACTAGTTGAAGATACTTAATTTCCTTTTTTGTATTGGTTTTTATAGCCCTTGGTCATATCATAATGGTGGATCTTGGCCAACACTTACGTGAACCCTATTTCTTCATTCTATTATATTTACTACCATATCCATTATTAAATTATGGGCCTTAACCATTTCTCACTAATTCGGCCCATGTCCTTCTTACCTAGTTGTTCTAGCCCCTTCAATTTGTAACATAACTTTCCCTATCTTATCACATATTAAAAATATTCCTGGATTTTTCCATAGTTCATTTTTGATACTATCATTTCTAGTTTTCTCTCTCATCTATCTTAACATTTGCATTTCTGAATCCATTATTCAATAATGCATGATTTGACTACTTTAACCAAGGGGGCAATCTACAATGTGAATTGTTTTTCTTGTTGTTGGTTCCAAAAACAAATCAAACCCATTTGATTTAAAAACAAATTGTTTCTCAAAATAAAAACACAAAAAACATGTTCTTGAATCTGGTTTCAAAAACATGTTTTCATATGATTATTCAAATTCATGTTCCATAAATCAAATAATATCTATACTAATTTTTTTGTTTTAAAAACCAATATTTTGTTGGTTCCAAAAACATGTATTGCGTTTTGAAACAAAACCAACTTGTTTTTCCTTTTGGAAACAAAAATAGAGTCCAATATTTTGTTGGTTTCAAAAACATGTATTGTGTTTTGAAACAAAACCAACTTACTTTTCCTTTTGGAAACAAAAATAGAGTTCAAGAACATGCTTTTTTTTATGATGTGGCGATTCTAAAAACATTCATGGAGGGCTAAGTTGTTGCACCGTTTTGGCTATTCTTCTCTAACCTTATTTCCTTATGATATTATAGTTGACATTGGCTTGTATGAAGATGGGAAAGCCAGAATTGGCAAGAAAAGCAATTACTTTAGCAGAGAGGAAGCTCTCAGTGGACCAGTGGCCTGAATATTATGACACTTATAGTGGAAGGTTCATTGGGAAGCAATCACGACTCTTTCAAACATGGACGATTGCTGGGTACCTAACATCCAAAATGCTATTAAATAATCCAGAGAAGGCATCCATGTTGTTATTGGATGAGGACTATGAGCTTTTAGAGACCTGTGCTTGTGCATCAATCCAAGGTGGACGCAAAAAGTGCTCTCTTGGTGCAGCCAGATCACTTGTTTTTCAATAAGCAATTCTAATCTTTCCAAGGTTCTATCTTTTCTATTGTACAGTGTAATGTCAGGGAACTAATAAGGAGAAAAACAGGTCTTTCAATATGGCTGACTAAATAAACACATTTAACCTTCCTTTTTTTTGGGTCAATCGGGCTTCAGAGCATTTTTGTATATAAGCATTTTTCCATTTGAGAGCACATTTACTACAATCAATAATGACTTATTTTGTTACAAAATGAAAACTTCTCCCATTTTGACTTGAAAATAATAGGGTAAAATAATGTGCTTTTGGGGTTAGTGACACTTAAGCCCCCAAACTTTCATTTGTGACATAGAGCCACTCAATAGTTTGTACTTCCAATTCCAACACTTTGCTTAGTCTTAACGTTTTATAAAACCATTTTTCCTTATTTAGAGAAAGAGATTGGTTGTAAAGTTCATCCAATTGGTGCATTGGATGAATTGCCCCAGTGGTGGTGTGGTTTCGAATCCTGCTATCATTATCTTTCTAAGAAAAAGAATTGTGTGCTTAGTTGAGGATGTTGATGTAATGTTGTACTGCTCACTTAAAAGAGTAATTAATGCCAAAACATGAGAGTATTAAATTCTAGAAGTACAAGGTACCTTTATGTAGCAAATGAAAGTTCAGGTCCCCCAAAATACAAGCCATATCTCCTAGCAAAAAACTCTGTACACATCCAACTACACGTCAGGAATATCTCATGTATGTGTGTCTTAAATTTCTAAGGAGATGTTTCCAACATATGGATGGATGCATGTACTTATAGTGTGCAAAGTTTTTGCTTGCAAGCAAGGTTTTTAAAACTGAGCCAGACAACAAACCATTCAGGGGTCTAGTTTCCGAGTTGAACGGTCTGACCATTTGAACCGAATAGATGACCCATTTTGGCAAAAAAAAGGCCAAAAACTGTTGTCTAGATCGACGACTCGAATGGTTCAACCGCCCAGGTCAGTAGTTCATTGACCAAATCAACAGTTTTTGGAAAAAAGATGGTTTTGGGGTGAAATAAAACCAGTTAGGTAACCGGTTTCCGGTTCCCAGTTTTTCTAATCCAACCGTCTAGTCCAATCCAATTTTAAAAACATTGCTTGTAAGATATCCCATTGCCTAAGATATAGGGTAGTTCTTTAATTTTCTTATTTCTTTGCAAGGGGATGCGTTTGGTCAATATTAAATCCTAATCACTTGAGCAAAATGGTAGGGGTGGAGTATGCTTGAATTAATCTTGCTTTTTAGGAATAGCTGGCACTCTCCACCAATGCCAACTTTTTTGGCGCCGAGCTTGAGCCCAATATATAAATTTTATACCAATTGAGCCAAACTCAAATGGTACCAAATGTGTTGGTGAAACCTTCAAGCATAATTGAGTTTATATATATTTTGAGCTTTGTCAAAGACTTAGTTAATCAATTTTATGCGAAACCAAGTTCGAATAATCTAATATTTGACTCAACTAACATTTTATCCAACATGGTTTTTGAACCATTGTTGAACCAGATGGTCGGATCATTCGGCTTAGGAACCATTTAGGCAACTGGTTCTATTTCACACTAAACCCATTTTTTGGCCAAAACCATTGACTTGGTTAGCAACCCGTTGACCTAGGTGGTCAAACAGTCGAGCCATTCAATCCGAACAATGGTTTTTGCCTTTTTTATTTTTTTAAATTGGAATGGGCCATTTGTTTGAACCTATTAACCTAAAAACCGGTGAACAAAATGGTTCCGGTTCCAGTCGGTTTTTAAAACATTGGTATACCCCTAATTGCCTACTCCCAAGTAGACCTGTTTACGGGCTAAGCTGGGTTGGGCTTTGCCTTTACATTAGTAGAATATGCTTAGACCCGAGCCCAAGCCTGGCCTGATCATCGAGCCTAGGTCTTGAGCCTGAACCTGATCCTCATATAAAGCCTAAAGCTCGGGCTGAAGCGAGACCAACTAGAAATTTGAAAAAATAGTTTTCTTTTTTTATTCAATTAAAAACTATTTTATTTATGTTAAAAGAACTCAAAACCTAAAAAAATAATGAAAGATATTACTATTACTTGAAAAAAAAGAGAAGGATAATAAAGAAAAAAATATTATATATATTTTATTATATAAAATATATTTTTAATATATAATACACTATCAAGTTAGGCTCGGGCTTTTTTAAGAAAGTCCAATCCAGTCCGAAAAAAGGTCAGGCCTGATATTTTAGGCCCGAGCCCATGGGCCTCAATTCCTGTCCAAGCTCAACTTAGATCGGGTTAGGCCAGCCAATCCGCTACCCGTCCCATTTTCAGGTCTACTTCCAAGTATCAAATCCCGCAAAGGGGAAAGGGAAAAGTCATTGCTGATTAACCAAAAAAAACATCGAAGTTGGGGTTGTTCCTCTAATTGCCCACTTCCAATTTCAACTTTGAAGTTTTGAGGGTAGGGTAGGGTTGTTATGCCATTTACTGAATAGTGCGATACCGAAGTCGTCAAATTGGGAAGACATACAAGTGAGGGCATGCCCGAACCTACGGATTTTCTCATCCCAACGCTTCCTTTCCACTATAATATCTGCCCCCGGCCCCCAGCCCCCAGCTACTTCGTTCAACAGCTTCTCTGCCATTACATCTTCTGCTTCTCTCGCTCCCTCCTTCACCTTCTCTCTCTCTCTCTCTCTCTCTCTCTCTCTTCCCCTCTTTCGTGTGTTTGCGAACTCTCTCCGAAGAGCTTGAAAAGATTGTTTGCTGACCTCGGAGGACATGGCGGAAGAAGAAACACAAACAGACACAAGCAAGAGAAAGTTGGAAGAAATCCAGCTTGCGAAGCAGAAAGCTCAGGAGATTGTCGCTCGTCTCGTTAACAGTGCCGAAGCCAAGCGCCCTCGCCTCGACGACACCTCCGACCTTCCTTCCTCTGACGATTCCCTTTCTCACCCTCCATTTTCTGGTAAGTTTCTCCTTCTTCGCTTTCAGTCCATTTGAGGTTCTTTTGCTTTCTTGGTTTGCTTGGGCATCGACCGTTTCTATGGATAAACATTTTATTTGTTCATCATCTGAATGAAGTTCGTCCTCCGATACTGCCGTTTCTCTTGTTGTGGAGTAGTTTACTTATACAACCCTAAACCCTGGTATTGCCTGTTTCCTGTAAGAATCATCGTAAGCTAATGACTGAACTGTTGGATGTACATAGAAAGACTGAATGAAGCATTGGTCAGTGAATTCTTTAACCAACCGTCTGGCGTATATGAAAGCTGGTTTATTTGGTGTACTCGGTTCACTAGAATGCTATATACTAGTAGCTTGAAGATTGAAGAAGAAGAAGAAAAACAAAAAGATACGCTTGTGCAACTCAGATCAACCTAAGTTCAATGGAAGAAAACCCTAGCAAAACAGTTAGTACTATCTTGTTGGATTCTCGCCATAAACTTCTATACTTCTGACTGCATAATACGGTGTTTATTTTTTACCCCTTTCTGTGGCTGGCTGGTTCTTTAAACACTGCATTTCTAGGTCGTGGCATGCGTGTAGCATGATCATTATATTACTCATCTTTTTTTGAGATGGTTTGAGGATCAGTTGCCCTTGAGAGTAGATGGGGTTGTTTTTCTAAATAAATTACAAGGATGACAAGTTAACAACTCCAAAAGCAAGAACCTTGCTATTAGATTCCATGTTTCCAAACAACCCAAGGCATAAAACTCCTTTAGCACCCAAGTGAAGCCACTGGTAGAAAAAAACTGGAATAGTTAAATAGCAAATTATTTATTACAATTGACGAAAGCACATAGTGTCTTATAAATAAATGTACTGTTAGTACTAATAATGGGCTTGGCTCCTAATGCGTAACTGGATGAAGCAAGAGATATTTGGTTAATTGTACGACTAAGATGGATCCTAGGGACCTAAACTCAATGGCTGACGGTCTAGCTAAATCAGGGATCCATAGGGACTCTTTGTTTAGTGACTGTATGTTACCCTATGTAAATTCTTTGGCCTGAGTCTTTTCTGCAGCTGTACATCTCCTCATGTACCCCTTGCTCTTTTATTAATAAAATTGTTATTTTTTCTCAAAAAAATGTATAAATGTGTCGCAGATCTCTCTCTCTCTTACATTTGTCAAGATTTGAATTTGATCCGATTAAGGCAATTCAAGTTCTATCAATTTATAATTTTATTGAATATGGATCCACTCCAATCTCATCTGATAATATTTATGTATATTTGTTCGGACCTACACAAAATTAATGTGGAGTAAAATACAGAGAACTACCTTATACTTTGGGGGTAGTGACACTTAGGTCCCCAAAATTTCATTTGCAACAGAGAGCTACCATGTACTTTCAGAATCCAACACTCTGCTCCCACATTTAGCATTGGTTCAGTTTTGAACTTTTACAAAACCATTTTGCCCTTTTCTTTATTGCATATCCAAAACCCAAAATTTGAACTTATCCAATCTTTTCCTTTTTCTTCCATTTGTTTAAGAGAGAGATGGAGAGGGCAAAATGATCAGAGTCTCTAATTCTAATTATCTACCTAATTTATTTTCACTTCAGTGGATGCTTTGCGTTAAAATAGCAAGTACGTTTGGGGAAAACTGGGTTTTCAATGTCGATCCATGCAGCAGCCAATCTGGGTTGAAGACAGCTAATTTGCTAAAAGGATTTGAGAATGCCTGATACTGTCGATTGCACCTGTTCTAATACTGCCTGCCACATCACCAGCTCTCTCTCTCTCTCTCTCCCTTCCTCCCTTTCTTGAGCTGTGGTTAGAGCCCTGAATGAAGAAGAAAAACTTATAATTGGAAAGTAATCATGGTCGATTCGCTGTTCCCCTTTCTAACTGAGAATGTGGCATACTGTCTGTAAGGTAAGAAGCCTCAAAGTAACAGTCTCTAGCCAATTAGCATGCCACCTAGTTGCTTTAGCCTTCAAGGGAACTCGAGTCTCAACCATTTCCATAACCCACTTGAGATTCCTTCTCACTATCCATGTAGCAATGGATTACTGAATCCAAACACTTCCCATCAGCAGAGGGTGATCTGGCCAACAAGTGGAACTTTACTAGTCATTAGATTCCTGGGATGGTGCAGCTCTGTTCCTGCACATGACTTGTGTAGCAAACCCAATTCCCAAATAGGGGAATCCTTTTGTCTTTGCACTGGGAATCTGCAAGAAATGGGATGAGTGAATACAGTTTCTCAAAGATCATCTTTTCCTTTGGTGGTTTTGAACAATTCTAGGCACCAAGTTGGTTTCCCATTGGCTTAACTGTGTTTCCTTTCTCTGGTAATCAGTAATCTCTTTCCAGTTTAGTTTGAACTTTGAATATGTGCTGCTTGAGCTACTTGGATTGTGTGGACAAAAAAGGTCAAAGCTTTATCCGAGCTTTGATGTTTGAGTTGTTTCAATTGCAAGTTAATTTAAAGAAGAAAAAAAGATGGTAAGGAATGTAAGCCAGACACTGATATATTTCTAGTCATTTGATGTGAATCCTTTCTAGATGAGCTTCTCAATTTGAGATATTTGTAGCCAAACTATCCTATCTTCTATTTTTCTTGCAAACAAGTGCTTTTTTAACCTCAAGAAGTGCCAGTATGTTCCTTTTGAAGGTCAACAGTCAATCAGTCATATATGTTATACTAGTTGTTTGTCCATTTTAACTCTATTTAGTTGTTATTTGTAATCTATTCACAATATTATCCACCTTTCAGCCTTGCTTAGTGCCTCAGTGGGCAAGGCTGTATCTCTTTCAGTCTTCTATTAATAAATACTTTTACCTTTTCTCTCAAAAAGTTATTCAAACCCTGAATGTAAAAATCTTGTAGCTTTCTTAGAATTGTGTATAGTTCCATTATCTAGAACTTGTGTTCAAACTTCAAAGTTCTACATGCATGTTCCTAGTGTGTGTATATATATACCTTCTGTTTAATGTACAGTTTCTTTTGATACCTGGGGATGGGTTTTCTATTATTACTTTTGACAATTTCTCACACTAAGTTTCTGTTGGTATGTAAGATCCTGTGCAGAAGCCTTCCGGTCTGGTGGCAGGCAACTCACAAGTTGGGTCTTTTCCATATGCTTCACAACCAGGTCAATATCATGGTTTTCAAGGCACAAGTAAAAAAATAGAGATTCCAAATGGAAAGGTACTGGTTAGGTGTTTTTTGGTTCTTGAAATAAATTGGCGCATGTTTTCAATTGTTGTTTTTTTTTGACATTTTTGCTCTACAGGTTGGTGTGATCATTGGGAAAGGCGGAGAAACAATAAAATACCTTCAACTTCAATCAGGAGCCAGAATCCAAGTAACCAAGGATGCTGAAGCTGATCCATACTCTCAGACAAGAGATGTAGAATTGATGGGTACAGCAGAGCAAATTAGCAGGGCAGAACAGTTAATCAAGGATGTAATTGCAGAGGTGTACTTGCACTTAAAAATTTGTTATCAATACATTTAATTTTGTAATCCCAAATCACAAGGTTCTAGGCCTTCACAGCTCATGTTTTCTTTATTGGATGCAACAGACAGATGCAGGGGGTTCTGGTCCTTCTGCCATACATGGATTAAGTTCTGTGCAGCCTGGTGCTGAACAATTTATGATGAAAGTTCCAAACAACAAGGTAATACTGGCAGATCTATCTTTATGGCTGGATTATATTTTCAGGGTTACATAATATACTTCTACTTTTGTTTCTAGGTTGCTCTAATCATTGGTAAGGGAGGCGAGACCATTAAGAACATGCAAAGTAGGTCTGGAGCACGAATTCAGGTGTGTACAGATGAGTTTCTTTTCATTCTTTACACTCAACTCAAATCATATTGGGTATTCTTATTTTCAGTTAGTGGCATGTCATTTCATATCGCATATCTTGTAAGAAATTGGAAATTACCTGCAAAGTTTGTTTAGAGTTTTTCTTTTTCTTTTTTTTTATCAGCAACAGAAATTACTGTTGTTAAATGAGTTTTAAATCATTACACACAGATCTGGAACATTATCCAGCAACCCGTTCTTTTGTATACAACCCATTACAATTAAACTAAAAAATTGTTCCCTATAAACCCTTTGTTTTGCTAGGACATCAGCCAACCTGTTTGCTGTTCTTCTCACCCATCTAAAGGCAGCTTCCGCTTCTGTTGCCAAGCTTCTTTTCTCCTTATAGTTTGCCTAAATTAGACATGTTCATGGGCCGGGCTTGGGTTGAGCTTTTGCCAAAATTTGAAACTGCCCAGTCGAAGCCCGAGCCTGAAGCAGTGCATAATGTTCATGCACTTGGATTCTTGCAGCTCATCCAAGATATAACTAGTTTTGAATCTCCTTCGACCTCCACCTGTTTCATTCTGAGCCACTTAGCTAGTTTCAGCTCTTGTAAGAGAGATAGAATTTCATCTTTCAATGAATTTCCATGTTCAATCAATCACGATACAAAGCTAGCACCACACCTTCTCCATTTCTGAATGTCTCTTAATTCCAAAGGGTCCAAGATTTACCTGCTGAGTTTCCATCAAAGTTCAGATTTATGTTGTGTTAAGGGGGGTTTCCACTCCGACACCACTATCTTTCACAATTGTGGAGTTGTCACGGGCTCATGGCTTCCCATGGTCTCATAATATCATCCACAAAAAAAGCTTTAAAGGCTTTCATTGTTTTTGCTCAATGTGCTACCATCACCTTTTTACTATTTATTATTTTCTTCTTTTATGCTAAACTTCTTGAATATTTGCCCATTCCTAATCCCATTCTTCCCAAATAGTCCACACTAGAGTTGCTCTTGTTTCTCTCCACAATATTCTTCCTCTCTTTTTTTATAGTTTCATGAAACTAGGGATGAAGAGGTTTGACTACATCTTGAGGAGGTTCCCACCTGCAACTAAAGAGGGAGCAAAAATACCTCGAAACACAATTCACAAAAGGGCAAATGATTAGTAAATAGAGGATGGTCTCTCACCATTTGCTTTGGAAAGAATGCATGCATGAGGTGAAAGGAATTTATTGGGCCATCTTTGGAGTACATCACAGGTGTTGATCTTACCAAGAGATTCTTCCCAGCAAAAAGCCTTTATTTTAGGTGGGACTGATCTACTCCAAATTTCTTTCATAGGATAAGTTACTGCAAAGGATTGTGAGGTTAAGGCATTGAAAATAGAAGCACAAGAATGAAGCCATGGGAGAAAGCAATCCAAGAAAAGAGGCACAGCAAATGAAGCCATCAAGGGAAGCAATTCAAATTCAACTATTTGCTTTGTGTGGGTCCAAAAAACAGAGTTGAGCATAGATAACAAGGCAGCCATAGAGTATAACTAAGAACCCTACTGAAGCCAAAATCCCAGTTTAAACCAAAAGAGAACACAATTTAGAGAGGGAGTATAACCAAGGTTCAAAATTTTGCAACGTATCAAACCGTATTGACTGATATGTATTGTTCCGACACAAGTCTGATACAGCCCATACACTTAATTCGTTTTGGGTCTCCTTCTCATTAATTTCATTAAACTATATTTAAGGCCAAATTGTCTCTCATTGTTTTGTTAGTTACTACTATATTTAAGTGTAATTTCTCTCTCTCTCTCTCTCATTAATTAGTTAATTACTCCTATAATTTAAAGCATAATTTTAAATTTGAATTTAAATTTTAGTGCCTAATTGGAATTCTCTCTTATTAATTTCATTAATTAATGATCCTCTCTTTCATTAACTTCGTCTTGTTAGTATAAAACTACAAAGTTTAGCAATAGAAAGATTTGAACCTTGGTCATTAGGTTTTAACGAACGAAGTTCACCACTAAGCCACACCCATTTGTTTGCTATTGCTATGTGCATTTTTATTTTTAAGTAAATTTTCTCTTTTTCTTAGTTGATGCTTCTCAATAAATGTGAGGATTAATTCTTAAAATTTGTACATTAATAAATCTTAAGAATAAATCATATTGATTATTTGAAAATTAATGTATTTCCATACACATTTTAGTTGCTAATTGTGTTTCAATATCTCAAACTTTATATAAACCATTTAATTATGGCCTTTTACATTTAATTAACTTATTTACAAAGTTGGTGTTCATGCCCAAAGAAGATACCAAGATCCGCTCCTGCTGAAGATGACACAGCTGTGGGTGGAACGAAACCAGCAGGGTGCGTCCTACACACTGGATCCTTCGCAAGAACCCACTGGAAACTCTGAACACCGAATCCTTATCAGTCTTTTTTGCAAGACTGATGTCAAGAACTGATTTCTTGACTTCTTTCTTCTGCAAAGATCGAATCTTGCAAGTGGGAATGGCGGTGGTTGGAGGAGAACTCCTGGGATGAAGATGGCTAAACAGCTTCTCTTCTCTCTGGAGTTTTGTGAGATCTAATCTCTGTTCACAGGATGCTTTCTTGCTCTCTCTGAAACCCTTGGCTCGAAATCTGATATATTTCTCTTGGGTTTCTCCTCTTTTCTTCTTGATTAAGAAACCTCTTAATTAGGAGTTATCCCAATCCAAATCAGTATTTGGATAGGGGATTATCTTAATCCTATTTGCATATTAAGTTAGCTTACTCCTGATCTTATCAGGAGGTTACTAGATTCAAATCTAATTTCAATTTGGTCTCCTAGAGTGGATAAGGTTAAATGCTCAATCCTTTTACTAACATTAATCTCAGATTCGCCCCATAAATGGGTGATCATATCAGCCCAGTTCGAAATGGGCTTTTGGTCCATTAAGTGTTCAGTGCTTAATTAGTTTCCAATCTGCTGCCCAGTTGGGATTTTTTGTATAGCGTGGGACCTAAGCATTGATCTACACACCAGCCACACGGGTTCGGCCCAGCCTTTATTACAAGGCCCAGTCGAATTCACTGAAAAGCTCAGTGAACCCCTGAGCCCATCACATGGACCCTATGGGCCCAACACTTACATTAAGTGGTCCTTGGGCCAAGCCATCTTATAAAAACCCAGGGACTGGGGGCAGGTGCAAGATTAGCCCATCAGGTATTATCCTAAATGGTCTTACACTTAACCTCTTAGCCCTTAATGATCAAGCACTGCCCGACAAGAGAGGACCTCTCTCTCGGCTGCAAGGAACAGTGTCGTACTCTCTACTCACATGGATCCCGAGAATTAAAACCATTTGCAAACCTTTTGAAACCGTGTATATATATATATATATATATATATATAAATTTTGCAAAACAAAATTCCAACGATTGAAATCAATTGCCGACAGTTTGGTTTCCATCAGAGAGAGTGCATTCCTGATCATTACCATTGTCCAACAAAGGGGCTGATTCTGTCACTATGATCACTCACTCAGATGAATTCTCAGACTATTCCAACATGCCCAGGTTTTGACCCCCGCTAAGGATCTCATCAATTGACATATCATAGACAACATGATCCGACACCTAGTGAAGTGCCATAATCGAGTCTAGGGGTCAGGTGTAGCTTTCCAGTTTTGCTCATCTGTTTTCAAGGTCCAGTGCAATACTGGAAATCTGGTCCGGTTCAAGGATTCAAGTAATCCCATACATGTGCCTTGGGTCTTACCCTGGCGGCCGAGACAGGCCATCCCAACACTTGGTGGCACACCAGTATCAGCCTTGGCAGAATAAATCTTCCCAGACTTATCCAATGGTTGTGAACATTTAAAACTAACACGAGTCTCTATAAGTGTCCAGTTTTAGGGTGTTACACAGAATTATACCAAACAACATGAATCAAGCATGCACTTTATTTATTTCCACTAAATAACAAAAGTACATCAAATCGGATTGAAGCTAAGGGCATACAAAACTGTCTAACACCTATAGCGGACTGAACCGGTTACACCCCACTGAATGCGAAGCGGGCCGAAATCTTGATGGCAATCGAGGACGCCCTGTACGTGATAGAGGAGATCACGGCCACAGTACCGAAAATTGTAAGAACCTCTGCGATGAGATAGAGGAGCTCATCCGTCGCAGATATTTAAGGAATTTTGTACAAAATAATAACAGTAATAATAATAAGGCAGGTCGGCAAGGGGAAAACGGTAAGGATGCTCCCGAGTCCAGTAGTAGGCCAGTCGAACAGTCGTAGAGGCAGCCTTCGGAAGAGAGGCCGATTCGGGGCACCATCCACGTGATAGTGGGAGGCTCGATCGTTGCGGGTTGTACCTCAGCAGCAGCTCAGACGTCAGTTCGCGAAGCTGCCAGGGAAGGACAAAATCCTCCGAAGCGATCGAAGACAGAAGAACCAATCTTCACGGAGGACGATGCGCGAGGGGTCCACTACCTTCTCTCGCTTAGCCTCCACCATCTGGTCAAAATTCCGAGTCCGAGCCAGAAGAGTAGACTCCAAGTCTCGCACCTGCTGCTGGAGGAGGATTACAGGGAGTCACCCCCTTCTGTGGGAGCTCACCCCCCTTCGAAGCCAGCCCCATTAACTCCTTTAGGGGGAGGTGGCGGGATTTCAGGTGGCAGAACCTCAGGCTGCGGAGAGGATAAGACCGGATCGGCCGATCCAAACTCGGTGCCCCCTGAGGGGGGAGTTCGATCGGAGTGCGACCTCTTCTCTCTGCACCTCTGGTTGCTTGAAAGGAGGCAGCGCGAGTCGATACCAGACATGATGGCCGCCAAGAAGAAACCACAATGCTTATATATATATAAGCACAACGTTATGACAAGTGCTACGCGACCTAAAAAGGCAACCTACCCGGGCTCAGGCCGGCCTGCACGGGCTTCTCCTTGGTCAAGTAGTCCGAACATAGGAAGCCTACTGATGCCCAGGACATCATCGTTTTTTGAATATTGGGGTCCAACTCGACCCCGGAGTCCTGGATGGCACCCCTCTAAGAAGTAGGGAAGGGCCACCCTTCAGGGTTGCGGACCAAAAAATAATCCCGCTTCCAAGTAGGAATCTTTTTCGGAAGCTCATGCAAGAGCTTGTAGCCACGATGGGGAGAGAAGTAATAGAGACGCCTCTTCAGTGGAGCCCCGGGGGTGGCATTCTTTATACAGAGGATAGTGGAAAAGATATCGGGATTCAAGGGAAGACAATATTCCCAACACAAGGATATAGTCCCAACCGTGTTCCGAATGGCATTGGGATGGAGTTGATCGATAGTGACATTAAAGTTGTTTAGCACCTCCACTATCAAGGGGTGCAGGGGGAGACGCAGGCCAACTTCGAGTTGCTCCTGGTAAATGACTCTCCTTGGGACCATGTTCCCACAGAAAGTTACCAATGGGAAGGCAGTAGAGGTCCCTGGGGAGGTGGAAATAACTAATTAGGGAACTAAGTCTCCCCTCTGTCATGGAGGAAGGGCCAAAAGTGTCGGGCTCCCTTCCCCGAGAGGTGGAGGCTCCTTCGCCGGAGGCCTCCTTGGCCTCCGGAACCTGCTCCCAAGCTCCCCCGAGCTCGAGGAAGCATCATCGTCCTGGTCACCGCCCTGGTGACGAATATGGTACGGATACCCCAACATGATTGACATTAATTATGACCCACTGGAAAGGACAGGGTGAAGTGAGTTGAGGAACTCGAGTAGACTTGATAGATACACGACCTCAGAATCCGAAGACAGCAAGATGGCATGAGGGAATTTGAGACCTAGAGGGCCCTCCTATTTATAGCCCCCGTGTCTCCGAATCAACGACCCGGATTTAAGTGGATCCAACGGTTCGCAGGCGTATTGACTACACGCCTTCTGAAAACCGAAAGCGATTGGCTGCACGTCTTCCATGATTAAGGCAATGACGGCTGCACGATGTCCGAAGTTAAGAGCCACTTCAGCACGTTTTGGGAATTCAAAAAGTCAAAAGATCTCCTGATTCCCGCGAATGCATTTAATATGAATAGTCAATCAAGTTTGAATTTCAGTCAAATCAGTTCGTCATACTTCATGAACTCCTCGCGCTAAGGCAACGCTCTCAGCTCGAAGAGTGGGGGGCAATTGATGGATGATGATTTGGCCCAACCTACGAAATGGTGGCATGTGGATCTGACTTAGCACAAGCAACAACTCAACATCGTGGCCTAATACGGCTATGTAACGGACCCATAAAGCAGCTCGCTATGTCGTAGCTCGCAAAAGAAGGAGCTCGCCACAGCACGAGCTCTGGGTTCCTCGAGCTACCTCGAAAGGGATATTTCGAGGCAACTTTAGCTCGCGAGCTAGGGAAACCAACTCGCTCGAGCCCCCAAGCAGATAAGTCATCCCAGGGACCAATTCTACTAAGGGCAATCCTGAAGGGTTCCGAGCTCGCTACAAAGTAGCTCGCGAATGAGTGACACTAGTGTTCCTCAGGAAGCTTCCATCTGATAGGTTGTATCGATCAGACTGTGCCACGTCCCTTAACCGACGACGCAGCCCTTGTCCTTTTGATAGTCTGCCCTTTGGAGACGTGTCACTCACCTGGGCAAGGAGTACGTCGCAATGGCCACCTGCACAGCATTGGTAGGTAACGGCTGTAGCAGGGGCCAATGGCGGTTACGCTTGATCTGACAAGAACACCCCTATAAAAGCCCTCAAGGCAGAAGAGAAATTTTTTCTAGAGACTTCTAATCTCTAAAGCATAGTGAAAAAACACGACCTACACTCTTAGCTACCACATACTTCTTTTCTCTCTCCTGTGTTCTAACTTAAGCATCATAGTATTTCCATTGGGTAAAAATCCCCGGGAATCCTTCCTTCCCATCTTCTCAGCTGCTGTCCGTCGCCAACAAGGAGCCAGTTAGCAGCCAGCTAGGAGTGCTCAAATCGTGCCGCATCAAAACCCATTAAAATATATTAACTTAATTATGCATACCTTATTGAGGCCTTATATTTATTGTTATTAATTTTTTTTATGATTTATTGAAGTATTTATATTGCTTCCATGCTATCCAAGGCATATCCCGATATGTCTATTAAAATTGCCTTTCTGATACACTTGGCATTTCTAATACTTTGAACCTTGCTTCGGAGAAATAATGCAATGATAGTTTTATGGTGCCAAGGATTTTGTGTTCTTGGAGTTTTTTATGTTCTTGCATTAACAGAAAACCAATTTGACAACTTGGCAACCTCTTCCACCATAAAATGATTCCATCCCAATGTATATGTCAATTTCAAAACCATAGTTTTTTATGTTCTTGTATTGTTCATGATTTTCATAAGAAAAGTATAAATTTCATATTAAAGTATAGAAAATCAACATATTCATGAGAAGAAAATGAAGAAGGAAAATAAAATTCAAAAATTATAGGGGCTGAACCCTTATTTTTGTTATAGGAAAAGAAGAAAATAAAAAGTATTGGTAGAAGAAGAAGAAAAAGAAGAAGAAGAAGAAGAAGATATGGAAGAGGAAAATGTTCTGATTAGATAAAATTTTAAGTTCTTCCTTACTTATTGGTTTCAGGTTTTTAAGTCTTTGAGGGTTCAATACAGCATTTAGCAATGTTTGTGTTGATTAAACCCTAATAAATAAGAAAATAATAAAAAGAAATTAGTATATAAACACACAAAATGATTATTTTAGTTTAATAATGTCTATTTTATAATTATAATCTCAAAAAGGAATGAATAAAAAAGTATTTTATAGTAGGAAGTAGAAAACTGCTTGGCGGTTAGGCGAGGCGAGCCTCAAAGGGCACCTTGTTGCCTAGGCGTCGCCTTGACAACTATGTTCAAAACTTTGCAAGAGTTAAGAGCTTTAGTCTAATAAGAGGGTTCTGGTTTCCCTACTCCATAGTTTTCAAGGTACGTAAGCAAACCTTGGTCACCTGGATTATGACTTTCTGACAAATATCTGCATTTTTAATATGTTTTCCAATGTTTACAAAACCAACCCAGAATTGAAACCACTTTTCCATCTGGGTCATGGGTCAGCAGTTCAATTGTCTTATTCAAATGGTCAACCCATTGCATCATATATTGAATAATAAAAATATAAAATAGATAAAATTACAAAAAATACAGAAAATTTGCAGAAAAGCTGGGCATCTCTCTGATATTATAATCAGCATATTCAACAAAAATAAGTGTGATACGTGAGAAGTATTGTTGTTGATGATGGAAATGGCTAAAAATAAAAAAATAAAAAGAAAAAAGAACCAATGTCGAACTTGTAACCTGCTGATTGGGTCAAATGGTTCAGCCGTTTAACTAATCAGGTCACCAGGTTGTTGACTGGGTCAACAAATTTGTTTTTGTTTTTTTTTTTCTTTTGTAAGTAAATGGTTTAGGGGTGAAATGGACCCATAAATATGGCGAGGTAACAGGTTGACTACTTTAACTGGCCTGTTTGAGCATTGGTTGAAAACATTGAGTTTTCCATATTGAACTAGAACGTTGTAACTATATTTCTCATCTGATTAATAAAATTTCCAGTTACTGATCAAAGTAAATAAATAAATCAATCAATAAATAATGTGGTTGACTGGCGTTAGATCTGGAAGGCCAAAGCTCCTTCCAAAGTCATTTTCTTTGCATGGTCATCCATCCTTGGGAAGATTACCACCATCAATCTGCTGAATGCTAGAGGCATGCAGATCATAAATTTATGTCATCTATGCAAGAGCCAATAAGAGTCCCAGAACACATCCCCGTATCCATTATGATTTAACTGGTGGGGTTATGATACACTTCTTCCATCTTTTCAGCAAAATCAGACCTCTCTTTCATAATGTTTTGGGGCTTTTCTCTTCTTGGTGCCAATCATTTGGAAACTCCTTCCCCTTGCTATTCTCTTGGATGGAGCGTGATAGCATCATAGCAGGATTTTTCAAATAAAGAATTGCCTCTGGAAGTTGTTGTTGCAAAAGTGGAGAAAACTAAACTACAATTTTTTGGGCAGGTCTTTTCAAGGAGCTAAAAGGGTTGGGATAATCAGATATTTTGAAGTCAGTGGAATAGGATCACTAATGACAATTATCTCATAGTGCAAATGGTTTTTGGCTGGGCAGGTTGCTCTCTTACCTTGGTTTTGTTCATTCTGTCATGTACAGTTCAGCAAACTTGTACATGTCTTTTGGGGTTTCCCCATTTTAATATAATACTTATAAAAAATAAATAAGTAAATAATGAACAAGGACAAACAAGTTAATTGATAATACAAAAATATAATATAAACAACAAAAGCAAACTAACAGAAAATAAACCATGATTGCTACTTATATCCTTCTAATTTAGCAAATTAACTTAATTTTGTAGAAGTAACCCCAATATATAATATTTTTATAAGCAATGAAAAAATAGAATTTTATTCAAGAGTTAAATAGCAGGACACTAATCAAAAAAAGAAAAGAAAAGAAAAGAAAAGTTAAACAACAGGATGTAAAACGACAATATATCTCTTTGGGTGGGAGAAAAGACTAGCAAGTTGGAAAAGGAATTATATCACTTTGGGTGATAAAAAGAGTTGAAAAGATAATGAGAGATTTCCTCTAGGAGACTGATGAAGGGAAGGAAGATCATTTGGTTAGATGGGATAAGGTGATGCAACTGAAGGTTGAATGGGGTTTGGGCATTGGAAATGTTAAGTTGAAGAATTCGGCCTTGTTGAATAAATGGCTTTTGAGATTTCCTAAAGAAAATAAGAGGCTGTGGACTAGAGTTATTTCAAGTGTACATGGGCTGTCAAACAATGGTTGGGACACGGGCTGCTTACATAGAACTACTTTGGTTGCTTTTTGGAAGGCTATCCATGACAATCTTCTTGTGTTCCTTAATCATATAAGGTATGATTTGGCTTTGGGTCAGAGAATTAGATTTTGGGAGGATATTTGGGTAGGGGAAGAGCCCCCCTTTCGGATGTTTTTCGTTCTCTCTTTGAGCTTTCTAGTTTCTAAGGTAAGCCTATTTGTGATTTTTTTTTTGAACAATAACTGGAATCCATTAGATTAAAAGAATTTAGTTACAACGCTCCAAAGAGAGATAAACAAGCTTAACTCTCTCCAGGAAGATAACAAAAAAGAAAAAGTTACAGAACAGCCCAAAACATTTGATCCCTTCCCACTCCTTGCTTTGCTAAAGCATCAACAAATGCATTTTCTGTTCTCTTTACCCACTGAAACTTGATTTCCAGTCCTCTAGTTAGCCAATTAATTTCACTCCTCTCGTTAGCATATTTCCAAAGTCCACTACCTTCTTGAAACCATCTTAAGACTAGCTTTGAGTCCCCTTCAATGACTTAACTTTTGTGTATTCAGTTCCTTAGACTTCCTTATACTCTCCAGTACTGCATAGACCTCATCTTTGAGATAGTCTCCAAACCCGATGAAACCTGAATACAAAGCGAGCACCTTCCCATCCTCATCTTTGAAAACCCCTCCACCTAATGGACCTGGATTATCCTCATTACTTCCATCAAAGTGTAGCTTTATAAATCCACTTCTTGGTGGTGACCACACAGGACAAACTAAAGAGCGAGTAGAATTTGCCACCTCCAGCTAGCTATTTAGCAACATATCCGTAGAAATATCAACAAACAGGTCCAAGGATTTCAGCCAATGTACTACCCTCATTGTTACTACTTTAATAAGGCATTCTTTACTTCTTTCCACTTCAGAGAAAATTCTGGTGTTCCTTTCCTCCTAAAGAGTCTAGCAAACAATAGCCCTCACACATCTCCACATTATCCTTCCCCTTTTGTTTGGCCAACCAAAGAATGAGGGGCTAAACAAACTTTGGATGTTTGGCGGTGGGTCCATCTGCAACCAAAAGAGGAAAGAAACCATTCCCAAAGATCAATAGCAAAGGGGTAAGAAACTAATAAGTGGTAGGACTGTAGGAGCTTTCACCATTCGGAGACAAGCACCAAAAAGACCTTTTTCTTTGGAATACTCCACAAGTATTACATCTTTTGAGGAAGGCTTCCCAACAGAAGGCTCCAATCGTTGGAGGAATCAACTCACCCCAAACATCCTTAACTGGAAAGTTTGTGCCAAATGGATTGGATGAAGGCAATAGGGACTTGAGGAAAGAGGCACAAGAGAAGGTTCTAGAGGGAGTTAGGGTCTATAGTCTCTTATTCCTCTCAAAGGGATCCAACACCACCTGGTTTAAGATCTGAACCATATTCATGACATTTTCAACCTCTACATCCCTTAAGCCTCTTCTAAGCCCCAGATTCCAATCAAACCCAAAATTAGACTGAGAAGGAACTAGAAAACTAGACACAACCTTGCCCTTAAACCGGGAAGGGAATTGGTCTTTCAAAGGTATCTTACTCACCCAAATGTGCTCCCAAAACTTTACCCGATTCCTAGAGCAGAGGTTATACCTGATGTGTTGCAAAAAGGAAGGAAGAATGGCATGTATAGATTTCCAAGGAGAGGCATCAAGAGACCTTGCCAAAGTCCTAGTGTCCCAACCATCATCTGCCTGACCATGAATACTTAAAATTACCCTCGTCCATAACCATTTTCCCAATAAGGCTTCAGTTTTCCTCCGAATGTTACCTAAACCTAACCCTCCGTCAGCCCTACTCCTAGAGACTAGTTCCCAATTTACCTTGTGATCCTTCCTCTCCTCCCTTGGTTCCCACAAGAAGTCTCTCATCAACTTCTCCAAACTCCTACTTGTCTTCATTGGGATCCTAAAAACCAATAAGTAATACACAAGCAAACTATCTAGGGTAGACTTAATAAAAGTAATTCTACCACCTAGAGATAAATAATTCTTCTTCCAAGAGGCCAGCTTCTTAGAAAACCTATCAATTACGGGGCTCCAAAAGCTTTCTTTCCTCGGGTTATACCCTAAGGACATCCCCAAGTAGTTCAATGGCCATTGAGACACCGTACAACCCAAGGCTTCAGCCCTCTCCAATATAACTCTCTCTTCCATATTGATCCCCACCACACAACTCTTATTGAATTTCACCTTCTTATTTGACATTTGTTCAAACACTTGAATCACCAACTAAAAGTTTTTGGCCCATCTCACATCCTCCCCCTCACCAAGGTTCTAAATACCGATATGCCCAACACGCCCCGATACCTTTTTTTATTTTTTTCAAAGCCGGTTCGGGGGGCGGTTTAAGGTTCCTCCACCCCCTGAACTAGTCAGAACCCCAATACACCCTCTGTAGGGTCATATCGGGGTGCTCCCGATACGACACATATTGGCCGATACATTTCAATTTTTTGAACCTTGCCCCTCATAGAATAGAATTGTATCATTAGCAAACTGGAAGTGGGTGATAGGAATGTTGTCTTTTCCAACTCTCCATCCCCTCACAAGACTTCTTGAATCTACTTTCTTAATTAGCCTCCCCAACACTTTAGTGATAAAGGTGAAAAGAAATGGAGAGAGGGGGCCCCCTTGTCTAATTCCCCTAATAGCCGAGAAGTGACCCACTACCTTTCCATTTATTAGGATGGAGTAATGACAAGTCTCTATACAACCCAGGATCCATTTACACCATTTCTCCCCAAAACCAAAGCAATCCAACACTTGCATCAAAAAAGACCAATCAACCATATCGTAAGCCTTCTCTAAATCCAACTTGTACACAATCCCTTTCCTCCTTGTTCTTCGCATATCCTCCACACACTTGTTGGCAATTAAAATTTGATCCACAATCTGCCTATTTCCAACAAAAGCCCCTTGATTCTGTGAGATTAGCTCCGGAAGCACCTCTCTAATTCTTCTAGACAGAACCTTCGTAATGATTTTATACAAGCTATTAACCAAACTGATGGGTCTAAAGTCTCTTGGATGACTTGCTTCCACTTTCTTTGGGACCAAAGCAATAAAAGTTGAGTTCAGCCCCAGATTTATTACTCCCCTCTAGGAAAATTCAATAAACACTTGTGTACAGACTATCTTCAATTTAGAAATCATGGTAAAGCCATCCGGTCCTGGTGCTTTAGCTCAATCCATTGAAAAAATTGCTTCCCTTATTTCCTCCAACTCAAAATTTCTTTCAAGCCACATCTTCTTCTCCTTGGACAATTTTGGCCAATCTAACCCTTTTACCATGATTCTCTGGTTTAAAGGCCTTCTAAATAAAGACTTAAAATGCTCCACAAAGGCCCTAGCAATCTCATCCTATTGAGATATTGACACCACATCTATCTTCAATTTAGAAATCAGATTTTTCCTTCTACCATTGGCCATTGCATGAAAAAATTTGGTGTTTCTATCACCTTCTTTCACCCACTTATGTCCAGACTTTTGCCTCCAGCTGACTTCCTCTTTGAATAGGATGTCTTCTAGTATCTTCTTGAGCATCCATCTTTCTTGTTTGTCTCTCACTTCAAAATTGCCTCCCCTTTTTTGGCACCCAACTCCTCAATCTGATTGATCACTTCTTGTTTTCTCTCTTCAATCTTTCCAAACTGTAGAATATTCCAATCCTTAATCTTCCTTTTTAACTCCTTCAACTTCCAATGAAATTCCATCCCCTCCCAAATAGCACTTGGGTTAGTGTCAATCCGCCAATTTTCCACCAACTCAATAAATCCAGGGTGAGACAGCCACATGTTCTCAAATCTGAAAGGAGTGGGCCCTCTAGTACGGTAATACCAAGGTCCTCTCTCATTAAGGCCAATGTTCTGATGTTACCCTAGGCAATGCTCTATAAATAATAGTCCCGCAATGCTCCTCCTAATCTGCTGTGAATAAAAATCTATCAAACTTAGAGCATATAGAGTTCTCTTGGAGATTGGACCAAGTAAATAGACCATGTAGCAAAGGAACCTCTTTCAACTCAAAACTGTTTATGAAGCTGTTAAACCTTCTAATGCTAGTGCTACTGCCTCTCCTCACCCTATTAGTCTCCTCTGTGAATTTAATGACATTGAAATCTCCTAAACACCAAGGGCCTTCCCAAAGTCCCTTAATGTCTCCTAATTCCTCCCAAAGTTCACTTCTTTCTCTATAACCAGTTGGACCATACACATTAGTTGATACCCACTCAAATCCATATACCCTGTGCCAAAACTTGATAGAAACATTTAACTTCCCAATCAGCTCCTCTACTCCCTCAAAATCCTCTTCTTTCCACATTGTCAGTTAACCTCTTGACCTTCCCCATGAAGGACAAAGAGCCCAGTTGATGCCCCTTACTTTCCACATCGATCTAGCCCATCTCCTATCAAACTCCATCAGCTTAGACTCCTGAATCAGCACCAAGTCTGGAACCTCTCTTCTTATTACTTCTTTTATTAAAGGCCTTTTCCTAGCCCTCATTAACCCCCTAACATTCCAACTGAGGATCTTCATCACCACTTTCTAAAAAAACCCTTACCTGTCCTCTTTTCAATTGGTCCCTCTTCTTCTGCCCTTTCTCTCACTGAACTCCTTATCTTCTTCTACATCTCGTTTTAGCCTTTTTGACTCACTCAACTTCTTCTTCCTTGGTTTACTCTCTATCTTTCCTTTCGTCAAAAATACCTTCAACTCATTTGGATCCTTTATTTTACAGCCCATTTGCTCAACAAATTGTGCAACCGAGTCCTCCTTATCAGTTTCATTTGGTCCTCCTCCCTCTTCTTCCTCATTACTGACCTCTTTCTCTACCTCCCTTGTCTGCACGTTTCCAACTGCACTCTCATGCTCTAAAATCCTACCCCAACTTCTTTCCCTCATCCCTTTCAGACCTGAGTTGGAATCTTGGCTTCACTAGGAATCTGAGGGAATATGAAATTTCCAATGTCTCAGCTTTGTTTCTTCTGTTGAGTTTAGTGTTTTTTGGGGAGGGTGGTTCAGATTCTAAAGTGTGGGCCTTTAATGAGTCAGGTTCTTTTCCTGTAAGTCCTTTTTGAATTCTCTTATCTCCACCTCCCCCTCTCCTTATTTCCCTGTTAAGGAGATATGGTCTCGGCCCATCCCTCCAAAAGTTAGTGCTTATTGTTGGAAAGTTTTTCATGGCTCCATTAACACCTGTGATTTGTTTTAGAGAAAAAGACCAAATTGGTGCTTGTCTCGGAGTTGGTGCTCTTTATGTAAGTTGTATGGTGAGACTGCCTTTCATCTTTTGATCTCCTGTCCTTTTTCTATTTCTATTTGGGAATGGTTTTCATATCTTTTTGGATGCAGTTGGCTTCCCCCTAATTGCCTGGAAGGTGTATTTAGCTCTCACCTTTTCAGCTGCCCTAAAAGAAGGGGTAGGATTATGTGGAGATGCCTTGGAGCAGCAGTGGTCTGGACAATTTTGGAGGAAAGGAACCTAAGAATTGTTGAAGACAAGGAAAGAATTAAGGAATTGAGGTGATTACCCTAAGAGTAGCGAATTGGGTGAGCACATTAAAGCTCTTTGCTGACTTTAAGGTTGAAGACTTCTTCAGATCGTGGGGAATAATTGCAGGTTCTTTGTCTAGAGGACAGATATAGTACATGAGGCCTGGTCTCCTCCATGTGTTGGGTGGAAGAAATTAGGGAAGAAAATGGAAACATTCTAGCTTTGTACTCAGGTCCTGTTCAGCATGGAGATGTTGTGAGATCAGAATTATTGGCAGCAGTCTATGGATTAGAGGAAGCTAAAGAAATGGGGATTACCAAGCTAATTATTGCAGGTGATTCAAAAGTAGTTGGTTGGCTGAAAAGTGGGAAGGAATCATATGTAAGTTAAGGAATGAATTCAGGATTTTCAAGCAGATTTCTAAAGACATGATAATCCAAATAAGGTGGATAAGGAGATCTGCAAACAGTTTGGCTGATGGTCTAGCAAAGCAAGGAACTCAAAGATGATCTATGTTCTGGGCAGTTCTGTAAATAGTGAATAATTTCTATTTGGGCTTTTGTTTTGTGGCCACAATTCCTTGTTGTATCTCTATTTTTTTAATCTAATGAATCAATTTTGTGTTGTTGATAAAAAAAATAAAATAAAACGACAATGTAGTGCTACAAGCCCTTTTTTATCAGCAACAGAATCTATCAGTAAAATAGAAATTTCATATCAATTAGCAGCTAAAGAAGGTTATTAACTTTATATGATAAATATTCAAAATGGAAAGTAAAATAGAAAAAGTAAGGATGGAGTTTCTGTTTTATTTAATTAGAGAGAGAATAGAAAAAAACCTCTTTATAATTCTATTCTTTCTTTCCTCTTTCTTTCTTTTTTTCTTTCTTTCTTTCTTTTTCTCTCCTTGAAACTCTTTGATCTTTTAAATTTCAGTAGTAAAACATTAAAATAAAGTATAGTTGATATATATGGTATATAACAAAATCTTTTAACACATACATCAATAAGGTACAACAATATAATTGATATTATAAAAGGTGCCCGCCTGTCATTTTTGTCGCCTAGGCAGGTGCTTATTCGCCTAGAAGGGCACTTAGTTGCTAAAAGTCAAGGCGTTTGGGTGAGGCCCCAAGCCAAGGGTGCCTAGTTGCCTAGGCGGGCGCGGGTGCCTAGGTGAAGCCTTGACAACTATGTGTAGATGTATCCTGTGGATGGTACAGGGTTAGGAAAAGCTTCCAGGACAAAAGTTGAATATTCTACTGATGCATGTTGTATTGGAAATTGTGTGGGGATG
The DNA here is from genome assembly GCF_056320005.1 of Nelumbo lutea. Taxonomy (NCBI): domain Eukaryota; kingdom Viridiplantae; phylum Streptophyta; class Magnoliopsida; order Proteales; family Nelumbonaceae; genus Nelumbo; species Nelumbo lutea. The sequence goes on from NC_142687.1 coordinate 76,691,224, forward strand.
TGCATCTTGTTTTAGGGTTATATAGGATACCTGGAAAGATCTTAATTTGATGGAAAGCGTAAAGTCAGGGTGCTTAGGTTAGTCTGACATGATAGTTATGATTTTAGGGATAGATGGCTTCTCCCAGGCTTGAAAGAATCTCTTTCTCCTTTCTAGATAGATTGTGTAGGTCAAGGGATTGAATCACTCAAGGAGTGCAGCAATGTAAATTTTAGCTTGGAACAATTTACAAGAAATTTCAGGCAAGTAGTTCCAATAAGCAAAGAAAGATTGAAAACCAATTCAAGAATCACCAAGATTAATGACTAAATCAAGAACCTTTAAAAATGTGATAAACAGTAAGAAGATTACAGATCAGATCATATATCATAAAATATAAGGAAGAGGTTAGATCATCTGGAAGAGAATGATAATAAGAAAACAAAAGAGAAACTTTACGAACACTAATTCTTAAACCACCTGAGCTTTTGCATGGGTTAAGGCCTGAGTTTTTTTTTTTTGGCTTCAGGCCAGGCTTGTTACAGAAAAACTTGGGCCTGACATAAACTTTGGGTTGGGCTCATGTTGAGGCCTCTGGTAGCTTTAGCCCAACCCAACCCAAACACATAGTAAAAAATATCTGTTTCTAATGATATACATACATACATACATACATACATACATACATACATATGTGCACACACATATGTACATACATATATGTATGTGTATCTGTGCATGTATAAAATATGCATATGTATATTTGTTAATGAAATTTATACAAATTTCTAGTGATATATACACACACACACATATGTACATAAATATATGTATGTGTGTGCATGTATCTGCCCATGTATAAAATATGTATATGTATATTTGTTAATGAAATTTATACAAATTTCAATGTACAATCCCTTGTCGTACATGGGTTCTTTTTGTTTTTATTACGCTGAAAAATATATACTTGTATACTTCATCTTTCTCGAAAAAAAAAACATATTTCAATCCATTGTACTCCCTTGTTGGGCTATAAATCCCAGTAAGAGATGGCTGTACAAAAATATATTTGTAAATTCTTTCAAACCTAACCAATTCTTCTCAGGGTCAACCCAACCAAAGCCTGAACCTGGCCCAACCCACCCAAGTTTGCACACCTAAGCTAAGGTGGGGCTGGGTTGGCCCCCAACCCAATCCAACCCACCCAAGTTTTCACACCTAGGCAAACGAAACAGGTTTGGCCAGATCTATCAAAAAAAAAAAAAAAAAAAGAAAAGAAAGAGGGTTGGCCAGCCCTTGGACTCTTTTATAAGGGATGAAAGTAAAATTCTATCAATTCCTCTTTTAACAAATGGGCTCCGTACTAATGCTCCTAATGTAAATATGCACAACTTATTCCTACCTTTCTCTCTTATAAGTGGGGACCACATCAATTTTCTTCCTACCTTACTCCCCCCAAGTAAGTAACCTTCCTCCCTTTGCATTTCTCTTTCATATAAATTGGGGACCACATAATTTTAATTTCTATTTACTTCTTACAAACAAACAAAACAAGGTCAAATCTGAAAAGTAAACCAGGATTTGCACTTGGTCTATGAGGACCATGACACCTAATGAAATTCACACAGCAGCTGAACGGAGCCTATAAAGTACCTTTAAAATACAGAAATCCATTGACACCTGAGAAATAACAAACATGTAAAACTATAGAAAATCACACTCACTGTAATTTGCTGAAAATTATGGTTATGCCATTGGAACCCAAAAATTAAGATAAGTCGGTTCTCTCACTACAACGATAGGTTTTCATGCCTGGTTGTGTTGTCCTATATAGTTTTCAATGTCCTAGAGGGTGGATGGATTCACTAGAGTTTGTGGGCTCCACTTTTGGTTTTTGCCAGCTTTTCTCCAGTGTCTCTCTGACCCGCTGGGAGCCTGGGAATGAGGAAATTGGGGCAAAATGTATGTTGATTATCTGACCCTAGAAATCATGCATCATCTTTTTGCATATTTTGAATATTTCTGATCCACTATAGATGTGAAGTGTAGTAGCAATGTATGTATGATGCTTCATGATTGTCATTTGGATTTAGTGTCTGATGCCCACTTTCTTTCAGGTTGTACCTCTACATCTTCCACCTGGTGATACATCAACTGAGAGATCAGTGTATATAAATGGGACAACAGAACAAATTGAGTCGGCTAAAGTTTTGATCAATGAAATAATCAGTGACGTGAGTAGTAAATATTTACTTGCTTCAGTGGTTTGACAGTTTGTGCTTGCACCTTAACAAATCGATTTGTCATACTGATTACCTTTTATTACAATATATGCCTTGGGTTTTTCCATGATTGATTGCTTTACTTCCATTTGTCAGATGGTATGGTTTCTATGCAAGGTGCCATGGTTATATCAGAGAGAAAAAAGAACATGGGTTCTAAGTATAGGAATAATGTCCTCTAGGTACCAATAGAAAAAATTAAGTTCTCTGTGAAGAATGAGGCGTAGACTGGATACAGACCTATATTTGTAACCTTTATGAAATTCCATAATTTTCTTGTAGTTTTCCATGAAGAATGAGAAACAAAATGTGATTTTTCAAATCCTAATTAGCAAACACCCCATTCTTCTCCTGAAATGCTTTACTTCATTCTTCCCATTTTCCTCTGGGAGTTTTATATTGTTTCTTCTTTGTTGAGATCTTTTCTTTTGTTGCTGTTGCTGACCAGTTTATTTTGTGCAGAATCGTGTAAAGAACCCATCAATGTCCGGTAGCTATTCACAGCCGACTTACCGTCCTCCTGGTAGTTGGGGTCCACAAGCTCCACCTCCAACCCAACAGCCTGGATATGGATATCCGCAACAGGGATCTTATCCCACACCTCCACCATACTATGGCAGTTATCCTCAACCAGCGACGTGGGATCAAACAAACCCATCAGGTGTGCCTCCACCACCTCAGCAAAACATTGGTTATAATTATTATTCACAACAGACTCAGACAGATTCAGCTCCAAGCAATGTCAGCTATGGATATGGTCAGACCCCACCAGCCACTACCAATAGTTATGAGCAAGGTTACTCTCAGCAGCCACAAAATTATGGACAGGATACACCAACTCAGGCACCCCAACATGATCAGCAAAAAACATATGTTACACAGGGATATGGTCCACCTACTGCACCATCTCAACTGGATGGAACAGCTCCATCCCAGCCTTATGGAACTCCAACTTCCCAATCTATGCCAGCATATCCAGTCACTTATAGTCAGTCACCGCTTGCACCTCCAATTGGATATGGATCTTCTCAAAGTAATGCTGGGCCACTGCCACCTCAACCAGGGTACAATCAGGCAGGATTCACCACCTATTCAGCAGCATATGGAACGCAAATGACTCAGTTACCACCCCCAGCTCAGATCCAACCACCTACTCAGGCCCCACCACCAACTTCTCAACCAGCTTACGGACAAGGTGTTTATCCTCCTCCACATGGAACCTCTATACAATCCAGTTATCCTCAGGGTGCAAATCCTACCGTCTATGCACAGCCACAGCCGCAGCCAACAACCCAAGGATATTCACAGCAATTGTCCTATGGAGTTGAAAGAAATGCCGATGGAAATAATGCTCCGAGTTACAGTTCTGCGCCTCCTGTCCAGGAAGCTGCTCGCCCTCAAAGCTGAAAATATTTTATCTTGAGGCTTACCTCTTGAATTTTTTTCTTTTGTTCTAGTAAGCTACTTTAATAGGATTTCCTTTGCTTCCATGTATTTTTGTAGCAGACTCTAGTTTTTATGCTTTTCTAGCTTTGCCAGTAGTCCATGGATCGGAACGCAGTAAAATTATTTTATTGATCTATAAACCGTATCCGTTTATTATTTGGATTTTGGAGACTACAACATCAACACTGTAGCTTATTGGTTTAAGGGGCATTCATCATCTGTTGGGGGCCAAAACAGCCTATGTTGTTGAGAGCGGTTTTGGGAATGCCACGTTATCATCAGAGTGGGTAAATTAGTAATCATCACCTATATTATTTTTTGACCAAAACAAAGACATGGGTGAACGTGTCCAGCCCAACAACTGAATGCTGTTGGCTCCAACAGCCAAAGGTATCCCATTCATTCCATCCAATCATTTAGGCTCCTATGCAACTTTTTAGTGGAAAGTTGATCCATGGAATCCCCATTTTTTGTGGTAGGGGAGGGGACTAGGGGTTTTGTTCATTGTCATGTGCAGTGCAAGTTCAATCAAACACAAATTTTGCATTCGGTTCAGTGTTGCATCTATTTCTTTGTAATTATGATTCGCACTTATATCTAATATAAAAGTTTTTGTTTCATTGTATTTAGGTGGCTTGATTACGATTTCCAAAAAAAAAGGTGGCTTGATTATTTTGATGTTTAAAAAGTCAAAAAGCTATTTTAGTTAAAAAATCCTTGTTGATATGCTTTTCTGCTTTCTAGATCCTTTGAAAATGTAGAAACATTTGTCTTGGGGTAACATCTGATATTTGACTATTTTACTATTTTCCCCGAAAAATAGGTTTTTTGGGGTCTTCTTTTCTACTGAATAGCCATGTCCTCCGACCAAACGGACAGCTTTGAACTGCCATCGATTTACTCTCTCTGTCTTTCTCTCTCTCTCTCTCTCTCTCTCTCTCTCTCTTCTCCCTTATTTTCCTTATCCTTCTCTCCCTCCTTACCACTCTCCCTTGACCCCCTTTGTTGACAAAATATCGCAAAGTCATCCCTTGGCCACCATCACCGTTAGTGCCCGTGGTGCTCATTGGAAAAGATGCGATGTAGAGACGATGATGGTAGAAGATGACAACGTTCACTTCTATCGTTCCAGTGGGGAGAACTTGATAGGGCTCAAATTGGGTTTAAAAGAAGAGGCAACACGGGTCATTTTGAAAAGTTATGGGGCATTTGTGACTTTAGCCAGGCTTTGAAATGTATTTGACCACATTAAACAACCGAGACATGTCTTACCATTTTAGGTTTGTTTTATTTGATTAGAATTTTTGTTTAGACCTATAAACACAAACGGATCGTACATATGAAAGGCAAGTTTTTTTAAATGTTGATTGTTGACATCTGCAAGTGCAAAGTGTTACAAAAACGCCACTTCATCGGTAGTACAAATTTTGCATCAAATAACTGATGCGAAACCTAAACCACTTTACCCCAACCTCAATTCTCCCTCATATTAAAACCAAAAACACAAAAAACAAAAAACAAAAAACAAAAAATCTCCCTCATAAAGTTGAGCTACATCATCTTGCTTCATACTCACTCCATACCTCTGTTCTCTTAGTATATGGGGCGAATCACATATTTTGGATTTCCCATTTTACTTCTCACCAAAATGGGATCTCAATGGGTGCCGTGGTACTGTCTTATGTTGCATAAATGACTAGGATCTCAATGGGTCTCCACTCTCCAATACTATTGATACAGATAATTGATTTTGTATAGCTTTCTGAATGATAACAATGGGACTGCAGGGATGATAGATAACAATGGGAGATGATCTTAATTAGTAAGTCCAAAGTGTCCAACTATATGCTTCTGCTGCGTAATCTGTCCTCGACAAACTTCTGGTTGATAGATTTTGAGAAGCCCAAAATCAAATGCCATAGCCGCTTCAACAGGAGGGTTGTATGGTGGATAACTTCTCAGAAATCCTTAGACGGAAGTAATAGAATTTAAATTGCTTAATGGTCTCACTAAAATATGGTTGAACTCTTCCTGTTTTCTAATTCACATCTCTTTCTTCTCCTTGCGGGGGGCGACCAGCTTTATGAGACTGTGATGCTGGCACACCTTTGTTGATAAGATAGGCTTAACAATTCTCACGCATGATGCTGGCTTCTTGATAAGTAATTATACGATTTAATTGGTAATTAATTATACGGACCCCAATACCCACAGTTTGTTTGCCACGAAAACAATAAAAAACAGTTGATTGGATTCTCCGTACTCCAGATTTTACATTCCCCATTAGCTAGCTTTCTCTTGGGAAGATGAATCACAGAAGTCTCTTGCTGTTTTTTCAGAGATGGGGGAAAGGAAAAGGAAGTGATTCCAGAGGTTAACAGAGAGAGAGAGAGAGGTGGGGCAGCGGCCAGAGGGGGATTCTTGCTTCTTTATCCCTACTTGCTGGACTACTGAGTACTACTGACTGTCTACTTGATGGACTACTAAGTACTACTGACTGTTCGTACGATACAAAACAAAGTACACCAAATCAATCATTGCTATAAGAGAAGAAAAAAATGGAGCAAGAGATTTCTGCAACAAGTAAGCCCACCCCAATACACCCTGGGTTCTTGGAAGGCCCTCTACAACTTTTTCTAGAAACCAGTACGGGTTTGCTTCTGATCTTGACTAATCAAACACAATACACAAAAAGAAGAAAAAATTATATATTTGTTATGATGAAAGGGAGCACTGAAATTTTAGAGGTGATGAACTAATTAAGTGCTCACTCATTCCAATCCTCCAGGCTCTAGCTTTACCATCAGAACTCTTTGGCTGTTTGAAAAAGCCGCCTGGGCTGTTTACAGGTTGCAGCACAGGAAGCCTTCCCCCAAACAGCCAAGGTTTTTCCTTTACCAAGGCACCGCTCTGTGATCGAGCTGTACTAGTATGTCAACTAGATGTCCTCCCATCCCAGGTGCTGAATTGCTGATGGCTTCCCCGATTTGGTAGAGAGGTTTTTCGACCATCCAAGTAGCGAAGATATTTATGCTTCTGAGTTCTGACGACCCAGAGTCGGCATTTACCCTTGCCACATGGCAAAAGAAAACCTTTCATTATCTCATCAACTCTTCCATTATTGAAAGCTACGGTGGAGATAAGGACCGGACAAGGCCATAACAACATACATAACATGAAAAAGTACAACCATATCATCAATATTATATTATTATACATCTTTACAATTGAAAGGATGGATGGATAGAGGAAAAAGGAAGATGTTCATCCTTTTCTATCTGTCTATTTGTCTTTCTATCTATGTGGTTCATGTATGGAGAAGAATTGGCCCATTCTACCCTTAAAATGATCACTCAGGCCAAGGATCAACATCATTCCATATATGATAACTTAGGTTGGGATTTGGGAATGGACACTTCCTTCAGTGGTGCGTTTTTCATTCTTAGAAACTGACCAAAAATTAAAAAATAAAATAAAATCTTGCTGCTAAGGCCACATAAAGCACTCGTCTATTTTCCATTTCAGGAATTCCATCCTGCAATCAGAACTCTCTATCCCGCTGCAGTTTCTGCGAGATATCAGTTTTGTTGCCGTGAAGAACATCTTTCCTTGTGGATGAGCATTAATTCCATCTTCGTCTCGTTTATTGGTCTGCATATGTTCCTCCTCCTCACTCATTTTCATTGAGAGCCCAACCTGGTCCCGGTCTTGTCTCATCAGAGCCTCCAAGAACAACACTAATGAAGCCATATTTGCTCTGAACGAGGGGGACAAACACACCGATTAGCTCTTACTAATATACCAAAACATGCAAGCCGGAAATCACTTTCATACCCTTTTCACTTCATAAAAAAATTCCAAACTATTCGACACTTTTAAGCCTTTAATGATCTCGACATACCAGAATAAATAGGTTAACACGTGGAAGGGCATTTTGGTAACTTCCTACGAGTAGATTGTTCATACCGCACATAGTTTTGTGATGAAATATATTTTTTTTGGACGTGAAGTTCATTCATGCACTTGGTATGCTATCTACTTTTTTCCTTGCCCCATTGCACCAAAACAAACACTTTGGGTTGGTCATCTGAAGCCTTCTTTCCATGAGTCAATGAGCGTTGGACAACCATTGTGTATACCAGAGAGAGAGAGAGTGTGTAAACCTTTGGGTAAAATCTGGTCACAGAGAGGTAAAAAGCAAAAGCCAGTTTTAGTGAAGTCTTCCAGCACTGTCTCACCTAACACTAAAATTGAAAAGCCTTTATTCAGAAGCTAGGCATGCATTAGCTGGAGGATTAGTGAATTTCCTTGTCACAGTTGGTAAACCTGATACCAGCAAATAAAGTTTTACTCTTTTTATATCAAAGCAAGATAAGTAGTAGGCTTTTTAGTTGAAGACTCCACTCTCCATCTATCTTAGTTGATAAACCATACAGATGCAAGACTTGCGTTTGAAACTCTTCTTCAGTCTTTAACAAGTAAGAATTTATTAGCTGAGCTATCAACAAAGTAAGATTTTTTTTTTATTACTTCTGACTGTACTACACTTGGGATTTCTACACACACCAAGTTCCCTTTATCTTCACTATTGCAGCATGATGTAAATATTTGCTTCTTTATTCTTGATAAAAAATCTCTAATTAGTAATTACATGCTAAGGTGTTCTTACTTCTTAATTAATTCTTAAAGCGGATAAAAACCCAAATTAAACTTATATCTGTTTCAATTTGGAATATGTTAAAGAGAATATTAACGTGTACTACTCCTTAAATTGTGAAGTATTTAGGAATGCAAATTAAATGCCATATTTATTCTGTATGATTGTATTCACGAAAAGAAAAAAATGACAAGATAAAGAAGAAATAAAAGCAAGAGACGAACAAAGATCCCATCCAGATATATTTTATCATTTTATGTGCTCGGTGGGGAATGATAAAGTAATGGTTCGACGAAACTAACGTCTTATCTTATTGTTTTTGACATTTAAGGCCCAGAACTTCTCTACCCGGTTTGATTTTCAATCGTCCTTAGTTGATTCGGATGATCTGTTGCTTTTGGTCCAACTCCCTTGTCTTGTAGTTGTTTTGGATCGCTCAACGTAACTCAGATCTTCATCATCAAGCGACTTTTAAACCAAAGTTTTTATTTCTTCCGTAACAAATTTTAATTTAAATCAGCTGTGTGCATGAGACCCAGACTTTCAGCCAATCTTAACCACCGTCCACGGAACAACAAAATCGCTAGCTACCATTTTATTAATAACAAAGTGAGACTCTCAACTGGAAATAATTAATTAAGGTTTTTCATGAACAGAGCTAGAATATACCCACTAACTTGTCTTTTCATTTCTATACCCTGGTAACACTGGCATCTCCCCGACCTCTCTTCCAATAATCAAATGAAAGAAAAAGAAAAGGAAGAAAAAAATAAAAAATTCTGGGGAAGAAACAAAAGTAAAAAATCTTCCCCAAGAATGCATGCTTACAGTACAACATGCATGCATCTCCATCTCCGGCCGGCCATAAAATTAACAGAGAAGAATGAGGAGAGTTGATTGATATTGATGTGGTTCAAGCAGAAGCAGTGTCCTGCTCCTCATCGTCATCATCAGAAGGCGAAGGGGTCGTCGTCCTAAAGAAGTCAAGACGAGTGGCGCCCAATCGAAGAGAATATGTAACTTTCTTGTACTCGGCCCAGGTGAATGGTCTGTAAAGGCGAGGCTTCTGGGGTGTAACCATTTCTGAAAGAGGAGAGATCCATCCATGCAGCGGTGGAGCCCCAAAGAAGATCATCGACAACCGTGACTTGAACGAGTTAGCCATTGCCCTGTGTCTCACGCTCACAAACCTCCCATTCGTCATCGCCTGCTCGCAATATCCACCAACCACGTTAGTCTTAAAAATTTTCTATTGATGATCGATCACACTGATCACACTCACACTCACTTCACTTCAGTATGCATTCCTTCATCATGCATCTTAATTATTAACCTAGCTTTCAGGATAACTATCATAAATAATAAACCAGAACCGGGTCTAAACCGCCTGGCCCAGTCACCTATGAGTATGACCTACCTACACCAGTGTTGTACTTCTCCATCAACGTAATTGCTCATCTGAGACACATGTCATGTACTGTTGCATGGATGGGACCGGTTGCTTGAGTGCCAGCATGGCAGTAGACAGCGGGACCCAGTTAATCTCATACACAATTATTCTCTCTATTTCACAGGAGAGAGGAGAGAGGAGTAGTGGGGCCAGAGGGAGGGGACCCATCACAACTTCATCATCAACTCCCGTGATTGTTGTTTAGAGAGGAATTGAAGAAGAATGCTATATATAGAGAAATGCTAACCTGCAAGGCATCTCCGACGTTGATGCAGAAAGAGGTGGGGTCAGGAGGGACGGGGACCCACACTTCACCACCCAAAGATATCTGCAAGCCCTCGACTTCATTGGATCGTAAGAGGGTCAAAATCTGAGGGTCGGTATGCTCGCCGAAGCCGACCCTATTCTGGTGACGAGGGAGCGATGAGTTGCAGCCATGGCAGTCAATGCCACTGCCAGGTGGTGGATAGTGATTGAGCCTGAGGAGTGAGTCACTATCAACGTCTCTGATGAGGGAACTCAAGGCTGACTTGTCAGGGATCCTCAGGGCTTCTGCTATCAGATCCAGAATCTCACATGCCAGATCCCTAACTGCTTCTATGTATTCATTCACAGCACAGCTGCCACATCACACAAAATTAAACTGTGTTAGACCCTTGTTCAGGTATGACTGAACTGGGGCATTATTTAATGGGATGAGGTGCTGCTGCTATTCACTCACTTGTGCTTCTTTTGATCATAATTGTTATATATATTCTTCTATACATATATATTTCATCAGATCATATCAAATGATGGGTAGCACTACTCGTGGCTTTGGATCTTCTTGTACTAACACCATTCAAGCTTTCTCAGAGTGTACCATGTCGTTTGTATCGTCTTCTTGTACTCATGCTTCTTCTTGTCTCCGCCCATAGACGACTGATTGTATATCGATCACTAGAATTAAACTAAAGAAACTAGCTAGTTGGTATTTACTTCATTAACGTGTGTAAAGTAGATCGGTTGTCTAATCAGGGTTTGGTGGGAGCAAACTATTATCTATTACCAGATCACTGCACACTTATTGCCTCTCCTTAATTATTAAGGGAGAACATCTATGGAGCCTTCTCCTTCATCATTAGCTTTATTTCTTATTAACAACATCCGGCCAGCAATAAAATGGCTAAATCGAAAACCCAATGCTATTGTTAATCAAATTAATCCTTTTAATTTCTTCTGTTTGTTCATCCCTCTTGTTCTTTAATTACCAGAAAGAAATTGAAAAACTAGTCACAAGCCAATCTCTGATAATCGTCAGAAATTACATCTAACAACCATCAGTACTGTCCAACCACCATTCGTGTTTTGATTTCTTTATTTGTACGTGTGGGTAGGTGTTCATGAGAGAGAGAGAGAGAGAGAGAGAGAGAGAGAGAGAGAGACGAAGCTTGTTAATAAAAATAATAATAATTACTAGTTACCTGAACTTGGTTGGGTCAGTGGAGATAGCTTTGGAGGCTTGAGAAATGGAGAGAGGATTAGAATGGAGGAGGAGATACTCTACTTCACCCATGTCGCCATTGAAGCCAATGTTCTTGCTGCCATATCCAAAAGGACTGGGTGGACCGGCTTTCTGTTTCTCGGAGGCTGGTTTTGCAAAGAACTGGAAGCCTTCTTCCTCCATTCTTGCAACAACGTCCTTGGGGACGCCATGATTGATCACCTTGAAGAACCCATAGTCTTCACAGGCTTTTAGGATGAGCTCCATCACTTGTGACCGCTTGCGAGAGAGATCGATAACTGGAACTCCCACGGCTCGCATCCTTTCATTTCGAATTGTGGTAGCAGACGCCACCACCATACTTTGCTTCTTACTTGAACAAGAAAAGGAGAGAGAGAGAGAGAGAGAGCAAATGCGAGTTGGAGAGTAGTCTGCTGTGTTATTTAAAAGAGAAGGTGGTGGGGTTGAGTCTTCAGTGTGGGGATGATTTGGATATTTAGCGAGCGAGAGAGAGAGAGAAAGAGAGAGAGAGGCAAGTCTGGATAAAGAATTCGGGGATTTATTAATAAATCTCGTTGATTCAGGAACCGTAGACTGAGAGTTTGAGTGACGTACAACTAGCAAATTCGTGTTTCACAAGAACGTTGACCTTTTCTCTTCCTTTTTGACCTCTTTCCTCCCCGTTTCCCCTTCTCACTCGAGCGGTGAAACAATGAACGCGCTCTCATTGGTATATATCAATATTTGTTTCAAAACAACAAAATGGCTTGGAAGGGGTACAAATGCAAATATGTAAAGTGCAAAATTTTGTATGTATTTACGTTGTACATATTTGCATTTGCAGTCTTTCCAAAATGAGGCTCAATTCAAATATGTATAGCGTTAATACATATAAAATAATACAAAATATAAGATTTTGCACTCTATATAATTTGTATTTGTTCTCCTTCCAAACTCAGCCTAAGAAATTTGATTTGGGCACATTCTTTTTTCTTTTTTCTATAATACTAGTGGAGAAACCCGTGTGATGCACGGGTGGAAATGAATGAAAAATAATAATTAAAATTATAACTAAATTCATTAATGTAAATCAAGTATGATAAAGAAAATGCAATTTGGATGAAAATATCCACTTGATCCTAAGTTGGGAAGAGTTTGGATTTAGGCCATTAGAAAGTGGTTTGATTGATGTTTGACAATTTATGATTATTTCTTTTCTATTACTTTCTCATTTGTTTGTATGTGTGTTATATACTATCTTTCGTGCCCTTTTTATGTATTGTCTCTAATTTGCACTTTTCACTATTTCATCAAAAAATATAAAGTGGGGTTGTGTTGTGCCAGCACAACATGATTTTGCGGGTTGTCTATGTTTAATAGGCCGTGCTATGCTAACACATGGTCTTGGGTGGGTCATGCCCTACCTGGACTGAAACTCTTCAAAGATTAGGCCTTTTTATGTATTGTCTCTAATTTGCACTTTTCACTATTTCATCAAAAAATATAAAGTGGGGTTGTGTTGTGCTAGCACAACATGATTTTGCGGGTTGTCTATGTTTAATAGGCCGTGCTATGCTAACACATGGTCTTGGGTGGGTCATGCCCTACCTGGGCTGAAACTCTTCAAAGATTAGGCCTACAACATAAGCCGATATGGGCTCAACCATAGGCCGGGGTGTGAGAGGCATGATTTTTTATTAAAAAATTGAAAAAAATGAAAAGTTAAATAAATTAATAAAATAGACAAGAAATTGAAAAATCTTAAAATTTTATTCTATATGAATTTTGATGTATACAATTATTTATATATGAAATAATAAAATAAAATTAAAAAATAATATAAAATAATATATATATATATATATATATATATATATATATATATATATATATATATATATATATATATATATATATTTCGTGATGGGCTACGGACCTATAGCAACATGGTCCACTTTTTTGTTCTATATCGTGCTGACGCATGAGCCTCAAAACCCAAGCCCAACACAACTCGGGGGTATGGACTAGCCCAATTGCATAGTGACTGGGCTGTGTTGGGTATAACCCACTTTATAGTTTCACATTTATGAGAGATCAGACATTAGAATGGTAAAAAATGATGAAAGTAAAAATGAAATGATGCAACTTTGGTTGATAGTCACTTAGTATTCATTTTTATTGGAAAAAACCTTGCTTAGTGTACATCCCATTTAATGATAGGTTAAATAAATATTAGAATAACAAAAAGCATAGAGGGTAAAAAGGGATCATGATTTGATCCGATCCAAAGTTTGATCCTATTTTATCGGATTTGGATATCTTCGTTACGGATTTTCGGATTGGATTGGATAATCAAATCCAATTAAAAACTAAATCAGATTGGGATCACTCCTATCCAATTCAAAAGGATCCAATATGTTATTTATATTATATTTTTATAAATATTTTTATATTATTTATTTTTTATAAAAAAACATGTATATATGATGAAAATACTTGAAAAATACTTTCATTTTTTTTTCTTTATTTAAATTGTTATATTTTCTTTTTTAATAATTTATTATAGTAGAAGATCAAGACTGTAATCAGTCTTGAATCCTAAAAGGTTTTAGGTTTGCAAAACAGAAGAGAAAGTGAGAGAAATGAGAGAGAATAGAAGAGAAACACAAGTTGTTGAAAGGAGGGACAGATTCTTGCTCATCTGTTGCTGCCACTCTCTTAATATTTATAGGTTATGTTTAGTACATAATGAAAAGGACACATTTGCCCTTGGTACTTACATAATAAATAAAGTAAATAAAAGCTGAAATAAATAACAACTGAATTAACAAACTCACTCAAGCTGACACTACTATAACTGAAACAAATAACTACACTATTGTCCTACGAACACAGTGGAGACCACTACAGTGGGGCCCACATCAGTGTTCTCTACACTCCCCCTCAAGTTGGGAGTAGATATCTATCATGCCCAACTTGGATAGGTCTGTCTCTAACTTCTTCCTTGGTACAACCTTGGTGAGGATATCCGCGAGCTGCATATTAGATTTGATGTACGGAAGAAACACTTCTTGTGATGTGACCCTTTCTCGCACAAAATGTCGATCAACTTCGATATGTTTAGTTCTGTCATGCTGCATTAGGTTGTGGGCTATATTAATAGCTGTTTGATTATCACAATACAACATTAAGGGCTTTTCATAGTCAATACCCAACTCTTCAAGTAGTGACCTCAGCCATAAGATTTCAGCCACTCCATTAGCCATTGACCTGTATTCCACTTCAGCACTAGAGCGGGAAACAACACCCTGCTTCTTACTCCTTCAAAAGACAAGGTTACCTCCCACCAAGGCATAATATCCAAAGGTAGATCTTCTGTCATCAATACTTCCAACCCAATCGGCATCTGTATAGACTTCCACCCTCATGTGATTATTGTTCTTGAGCAATATACCTCTATCCGGGCATCTCTTCAAGTATGCTAATATTCTCTCTACCACAAGAAGATGAGAAGTTCTAGGGGAGTGCATGTACTGGCTAACGACACTAACTGCATAGCTGATATCCGACCGAGTGAGGCAGAGATATAGAAGCTTTCCAACCAACCGTTGGAACATAACTTTGTCTTCAAGAAGCTCCCCACCCTCTACACTAATCTTATGATTTTGTTCGATGGGTGTATCGGCCGGCTTAACACCCAACTTTCCAGTTTCCACCAACAGATCTAGAACATATTTTCTCTGAGGGATAAAAATCCCCTGCTTGGATCTAGCAGCCTCAATACCCAAAAAGTACCGTAGTGCACCAAGATCTTTCACCTCAAACTCTTGATGAAGGAGCTATTTGAGGGATTCAATCTCATGACTGTCATTTCCTATCACCACAATATCATCAACATATACTGCTAGTAGTGTCAGAGAGGACTCCACCCTCTTGATGAATAGTATATGATTTGGCTGGGCCTGTACATAACCAAACCTTCCAAGGGCTAATCTGAACCTATCAAACCAGGCTCTAGGTGACTGTTTCAAACCATACAATGCCTTGTTCAATCGACAAACCTTCTTACCTGTCTCTGTATCATAGAATCCAGGAGGCAACTGCATGTAAACCTCTTCTTGTAAGTCTCCATTCAGAAAGGCATTTTTAACATCCATCTGAAACAGGGGCAAAGATTGATTTGCTACAAGGTATAACAAAACTTGAATGGTGGTCATCTTGGCTACTAGGGCAAAGGTCTCCAAGTAGTCTATACCATAAGTTTGGGTGAACACCTTTGCAACTAGCCGGGCTTTGTACCTTTCAATAGAGCCATCAGCATTATGCTTCACAGTGAACACCCATCTGCATCCCACCTGTTTCTTTCCTTTTGGTGGGTCAACCAGTGCCCAAGTATTATTCTTTAATAGGGCATCCATTTCGACTTGCATTGCATCTTTCCATTCTGGAATTGATAAGGCTTCTTGCACTGTTCTTGGAATAGGGACATCGGTAATGGAAGTGAGATAGGACCAGTAAGATGGTGATCGATGATCATAGGATAAGAACTATGAGATGCTGTGAGCTATAGAAGTGGTGCAATGTCATTTCCCTTTGCAAATGGCAATAGGGAGATCAAGGTCATCCACAGGAGGGGAAGTGGCAATAGTGAGAGGTATCTCAGTAGGCTCTGGATCTGGAGGTGTAGAAGGAACTGGAGTTGGCCGGGACTGCTGAAGACTAGGATCAACCTGCCTGCATCGCCTGTGATAGACTCTCAACTCTGGCTCCCTTTGACCACCCTCACCACTACAACCTTCATTACACAGTGGAATAGGTAAAGGAACAGCCCCACTTCTACCAGCCCCACTTCCACTCTCACTACACTCCCCCTAAGGAAAGAAACTCAAAATAGCCCCACTCTCACTGCTCTCCCCCTGAGGAGAAACCCTAGGATAATAGGGTGTCTCCTCAAAGAAGGTGACATCCATGGAGATAAACCGTTTCCCTAAAACCGGATCATAGCAGCAATAACCCTTTTGAGTTTGTGCATAACCAAGGAAAATGCATTTGGAGGCCTTAGGTTCAAACTTGGAATGATGAGGCCCGAGAAGCTGAACGAAACAGGTACAACCAAAGGTTTTAAGGGGAACAATGAACAACTCCTCGTCTGGGTATAGAAGGGAAATGGGGGTTCTCATATCAAGGACCTGGGAAGGAACTTGATTAATGAGATAAATTTCCGTGAGGATAGCATCACCCCAAAAGCGAATAGGTACTTGGAGGTAAACTTAATGCTTCTAGCCACCTCCAAGATATGCCTATTCTTCTTTTCGGCAATGCCGTTCTGCTGTGGTGTATAAGGGCAAGTGTTCTGGTGAATAACTCCATGGCTAAGAAGGTAGGAGGTCAATGGCTGAGCAAAGTATTCCTTTGCATTATCAGATCTAAGGACTTTGATTTTGGTCCCAAACTGAGTAAGAACCATCTGATGGAAGTTTTGGGTCAGAGTAGGAACCTGATCCCGAGAATGCATAAGATAGACCCAAGAAAACCGAGTATGATCATCAACAAACAGTAGAAAATATTTGTACCCACCCATAGAAGAGATATGATATGGCCCCCAAACATCAGTATGCACAATATCAAAAGAGGAATTACTCCTTTTATTACTTAAAGAATAAGGGGTTCTACAATGTTTGGCAAACTCACAACTCTCACACCTCAACATTGATAACTCAACAGACTCAAATAAAGCAGGAAACAAACTCTTCAAAGACTTAAAAGACAAATGACCCAATCGGTTATGCCAAAGCATAACCAAACTCACAGATTGAGAAACAAAAGACTTCTTATCCACTGACTCCTCCTGACGAGAACTCTCTCCAAGCAGATAGATCCCGTTCGTCTCACGGCCAGTCCCAATCACCTTCATCGTCTCCAAATCCTGAAAAACACATCGGTCAGGGAAAAATGTTACTGAATAGTTCATGTGTTTGGTAATACTACTAACTGAAAGCAGGTTAGTATCAAGCTTAGGAACATGCAAGATAGAAGATAAAGAGATAGTATCCGATAGCTTGATGTCTCCCTTGCTCGAAATGGGAACAAGAGAGCCATCAACAATGGATACTCTATCTCTGCCAGAGGACAAGTGATAAGAAGTGAACAAAGATGGCAAGCTAGTCATATGGTCAGATGCACCTGGATCTATTACCCAATAGTGATCAGTATTACCTAGAGCTAAAGCATGGTAAGCTGAGGCTCGAGCACCTGAATGTGCAAATGCAGATGTGGCAGGAGTTGATGGTGACTGAGATGGCTGAGCTGAACTCCCAATTTCCTTTTCCAACTGTATGAGGGCAGCCCGAACAACAGCTAAAGTCTCCAGGGATGTGCCTGATGAGGATGTTGAATCAGTGTTCACTGCCATATGAGCATTACCCTTCTTATTTCTTAGTTTTGTTGGGACCAAGTGAGGATGTAGCTTCCAACAAATATCTTTTGTGTGCTTGGGTTTCTTGCAATGCTCACATACCAGATCTCGTTTATCTTCCTTCTTTCGGTCCCTTTCTGAGTCACCCCCTGGCTTGGGTTTAATAGCTGTCAAGGTTGGGAAAGAGGGCTGAGGCTGCATCATGACTTTCCTCCTGGTCTCTTCACTATACACCATAGAGTATGCTTGAGAAAGGGTCACACTATCACTTGTTAATATCTGTTGTCGCATAATGTCATATTTTGAATTCAAACCAGCCAGAAACTCAAATACCCTATTCATCTCGACTTGCTTTCTGTGAGTTTGTGCACTTTGGGACTCTTCCACTCAAGGGTCTCTAGATGGTCAATCTCATGCCACAAGGATTTCAAGGTAGAGAAAAAGACAAAAACTGGCTTCTCTCCTTGTTTAAGGCTGTTCACCTCACACTTCAGTTCATAGGCTTTGGCAATATTAAGGGGTTGGGAATAGGTTTCTTTCACAACATCCCATATCTCTTTGGTTGTCTTTGCCCACAAGTAATTTCGGCTGATATGTGGCTGCATAGAATTACATAGTCATGCCATAACTAAATAGTTCTCTTGAACCCACTTGGTGTATGTTGGGTCCTCCTTGGAAGGTTCTTTCACATCTCCGAAGAGGTAACCCAGTTTTCCCCTTCCTCCAATAGCCATCATGGCTGGTTGCACCCACTCCAAATAATTTGACCCATCAAATCTCATAGTTGTAATCTGAAACTCGATTTCAGATACACTACCATAACTGTGGTTTCCAAAACTACTTTCTCCCTAACCCTTAAACTCCATCTTTGATCAAGATTCAGTGGCTACAAACTGTTAGAGCAATTATACCAGAAAACAGAGTCAAACAAGTAAGTCTGAAATCTGATCCGAAACCAACACAAATCTGATCTAATCTGAAATCTGATATGATCCGATCTGAAACCAACCCAAATCTGATCTGAAATCAATTGCCTATCACAGTATAAGCAAGAAATCAACTCAAATCTGATATGAAATCAATCGGCATGCATAGAATCATGCAACCTATCAGTCTGAGATGCTATTTTCTGAAATCACTACTGTGGGGCCCACTGTTGCGAGAGCAAAAATAGGGTTTCAACTTTAGGTCTGAAGTAAGTGCTCAGCTGCACTCTCCAAGCAGTCCGCACAAGTGGGACTTATCGTAGGGCAATATGAAACCCTAAAAACTAATCACCTTTGAAGAGGGGGGTTCGGTCCAACAGTCAAACCCTAGAAACAAACTTAAACACAGCTCGACAAGCCAAACCCTAGAACAAACTTGAACACAGTTCGGTCGCTCTTTCTAGATAGGTCCAACCTATCTCGACTGATTGCAATTTCTGAAACTCAATAAAAAAAAACTTACTTATGTACTTCGGTTTACAGTCTTCTAGGGTTACTTGAACCCTAACTTTTGCTACCTCTTCCTGATTACCAACTCTCTGCAAGCCACATCAAGTCTTCAACTGCTGCGAACCTCTCCTGGTAATCTCCAAGATTCAGCCACCGAAAAACTTCTTCAAAGCTTCCAGCCCTAGCTAGTCCTCATGTGGTCGGTTGGACTAGACACACATGAGAAGCCCTAGATAGGCTCTGATACCAAGTAGAAGATCAAAACTATAATCAATCTTGAATCCTAAAAGGTTTTAGGTTTGCAAAACAGAAGAAAAGTGGGAGAAAGGAGAGAAATAGAAGAGAAACACAAGTTGTTGAAAGGAGGGACAAATTCTTGCTCATCTGCTATTGCCACTCTCTTAATATTTATAGGTTATGTTTAGTGCATAATGGAAAGGACACATATGCCCTTGGTACTTAATAAATAAAGTAAATAAAAACTGAAATAAATAACAACTGAATTAACAAACTGACACTATTATAACTGAAACAAATAACTAAACTGCTGTCCTACGAACACAATGGGGACCACTATAGTGGGGCCCACATCAGTGTTCTCTACAATTATTAAAAAAAATTAAGTCTGATTGGATCAAGTTTGAATATCCAACATCCTTATCGAATTAGAATCTAAATCAATATTTATGAGATCCGATTGGATTGGATTGGACCTATAATTTATCAGATCGGATTCGGATTTACCCTAATTTGAATCCAATCCGATCCATTTGCATCCCTATAAAAAGGGAAAGTGTAGTCAAGCTTTTTGATGAAACATTGTTACCATCCTCGTTTTTATTATAGAATATAGAAATATATAATGGTTATAGAGAAATTAGGGTACAATGGCTAAGGAGGGACAATAATGAAAATATAAAATACTTATATAATATTATAAAATACAATTAGAATAACAATGACTAAATGGGGCAATAATAGAAATAGAAATGTAATTGGAATAATAATGACTAAAGAGGGGTAATAATGGAAATAGATAATCGGATTACCCATCTACCATTCTCATTTTTATATATGATAATAGAAATAAATAAAAATATCCTATCTTTATTCCTCACTTAAATTGTTGTGTCATAAAAATTAGGGTATAATGACTGAAGGGCAATAGTGGAAATAGAAAATCAGGGTCTTTTGACGATAACCATTCTTATTTTTATAAATGGTATAGAAAAGGGTGCACATCTTTCATCTTCAAAAGCTTATGCTTGGCCTCACGTCCAAACGACCAGAGTTTTTAGTCCATTACTTTTCATCTCCTCTCCCCACCCAATTTAGTATTGTTTTTATTTTGTTTTATTTAGAAAAAAGGACAAATTTTTTAAGCTATCCTTATAATTTAGCTAATTTACATATTCTACCTTTAATGTTTACATATTATATTAAAATACCCCTAATTTTTCTAACAATTGTCTAAAACCTCCTTATCGTTAATTTTTTGTCATACTTCGTTCATATGTGACATCACGTGACTGATATATTTTTGAAAAATTCCTAAAATACCGTTGTACTAGCCATCGCTACAAGGCAGTTTCCCCCTCTCTATGCAATCCCCAAACTCTGCATGGCATCGTTTGCACAGACTCAAGCAAGCAATGGATTTCTTCCCTTCTTCCTTGCAAGAACCTCCCCAATCCTCTTGCTGTTTTTGTTTCCATCTGCATAGAAATTCCTAAGAAAGCTAGATAAAAAAATGGGTTATTAGAGCTAGAAGCAAGGAACCCAGATCTGAGCTTCATTTTAGCTGTGATACTTGAAGTTTGAACGCCGAAAGCTATTGGAAATCGAAAGTTTTGCTTTTTTTTTTTTTTAATAATCGATCAGCCAAACTCCTCTACAACTCAGTACCATTGTTTTCAGTTGGTTGTTGTGTCAAACACCTTTGCAACTCAATACCATCATCATCGTTGTTGTTGGAGCAATTTTTGGGAAGAAGACAACTAGACCTTTGAGAATTATTGGGGTTGTACAAGTACCTATGAGAATCAGACCAAGCAAGCAAAAGGGATGACACAAAGAAATCCTGTTAGGAACCCCTATATATATGATGCCTAACATGGCTTCTCAACATGCCTAGCAAGAAGGATGACACAAAGAAATCTTGGAGCTTCTCTTATCCATGGGATGGTAATACGTCAGAGAACCGCTGGAACCACACTAAAGGACCAAGAGAACTTCTTCCTTAGCTCAGAAGCTTACTATGAATGCACTCAACTGAAACCATTACTTGAACTTAATTAAATCCTTTTGGAATATCAAAACCAAATCGTCCCATGCCGATTCGAAGCCTTTTCATTACAACAACCTCTTCTCTTAAACAAAAGAAGCAGCTGTATTTGATGAGGGGTAAGAAACCCCTCTCGCCGTCTATGCAGATGGAAACGCTTTTGCAATTCAATACCATGAGCAGGTAAGAAACGGGTCCTGATGTAGTAGGCACGTTAGGTAAGTACAATGAGTGAGCATGTAATAGATGTGTGACACAAGGCCTAGTTAATGTGCCTTTCATCCAAACGTTTTTGTTCCATTAGACAGAAATTATTCATTATTTTATCATCTTTGTCAATATAATTAAAAATAAAAAACAATGAAAAAGGAAAACGTAAATGAGTCCCAACTCCTAACATGTTTAGGTTTTCCCTTTTTATTGTTTTTATTTTTAATTATTTTGACAAAGATAATAAAATAATGGATAATTTCTGTCTAAAGGAGCAAAAATGTTTGGACGAAAGGCACATTAACTAGGACATGTGTCACACAGCTATTACGTGCTCACTCATTGTGCTTATCTAACATGCTTGCTACATCTGGACCCGTAAGAAACCCCTCTCGCTGTGTATAATTTGTATTCGATGAGGGGTAATTTGGCCCTTTAATGATTTTGTGCCACGACACTTCTAAACTGTTGCATAACACCTCGATGCCACATAAGCAATAATGTGTCCTTATCAGGTTGGTTGGAATCACTTCGGACACCTTGAAAGACTAGTGCAAGCGCCCAACATCACCTTGGTTAGGGCCGAGGAGGACATAGTCTTACGTGGTTTACACACCTTGGCAAAGTAGTCCGGACACCTCAATGGGAAGGCCGATCCCCTGTCAAGTACTCACCGACTTGACTGAAGTCCAAGGTGGTGACTTATGTGGCGTGGTGACCGACTTTCACTATGTGTGGCATATCATTTCCGATTACTCCGAAGCCACGTCACTTGACCAGTAGAGCTGAGTTCTATACCGCTTGCTTCAGATGTAATCGGATATGTCTTATTACTATCCGCTAAAACCACCTCTGAGGATGGTGGGTCGATAAGCTATGTTCCCTTGGAGATCTTGGACACGCTATGTGAGATTGATGCCTATATAAAGGCAGCTCCTTCACCTATAGAAGGTACACACGATTGTGCACTAAATTCACTCTTGCATTCCAATCTCTTTGCTCTCTTTTCACTCTTATCATTGACTTAAGCATTAGAGTGCCCACCTTGGGTAAAGCACTTGATGCAGTAAAAGAGAAGGCCAATAAGTTTTATGCAAGTTGGGACCACTCCAAGACACATAAGAAGCTTGGATGGCGTTATTAATCCAACTGGGTAATCAATTACTGAGTTAGCACCAACATGAAACTTCCACCTTAGTTTGAATTTACCAAAATAGCGCCAGCATGGAACTTTTGTCTTAATTTGAACTTACCAAGTTAGTGCCATCACAAAATTTCTATCATAGTTTGAATTTACCAAGCTATTATCAGCGCAGGGCTTCTATTCTAGTTCAAAATTACCAAATTAGCATTAGATCATGATTTCCGAATTTTTGTTCAATTAGGTCTTTTTTTTGAAGAGTTTTAGTAGGATTATATTATGGAGTGTTTTCATAGATTAGGAAACTTTCTTGCCACTAATAACCTTTTGCCTTCTACAAATCTATCCACACCGTAACTTAGGGGGACATAAAACTTCGCCCCCCCTCCCCCCCTGCACTCTGATGGTTCATAAATACGATGTAGTTACATATATGATTATATTATGGAGCAACACTTTCAAAGATTCGCATTTGCGATCACATTGATGAGAATGAAAAATATCATATTTTTCTTCCTTAATAATTAGCCTTTTTTATGCCCAAATGCACTCATAATTCTTATATTTTGGTTTAAGGCATGAAAGGAGGCGTTAGGTGAGAAACAAGGCTAATCGGGTCATTTTATACAGTTTTGGCGCCGTGTGGTAGATTGAGCATAACTCTCTCATCCGAACTCCGATTGAGATGATTCAAAATGTGTTGGAAATATAAGAAAAATTTTTACAACTTTCCTGTTTTAAGTTTTGATAGATTCAGTCTACATCGATGTAAAAATTGGGCCCGAATTCTCTGCAACTGCACTAGTGATGTGTTGAAGACATTCCTTAGCCTTGAAGCTTCCATATGCGATTTCACCACTCTCCCACTCACACAAGAACTTTGTTTTATTTTATTTTTGAGCATTTTCTAGATAAGTCAGACTTGTAGATCGATCTAGAGGAATTTTAGGAGATTTTGTAGGCTTCTCTTGGGGGAAGTAGACAAGAGTAGAAAAACCTAGAGAGAAGGCAAGCAGATTGGGAGCAACCGAACCTCTCTTCTCTTCTCTTATCTTCTCTCTGCCCCTCTTCTTCATTCTCTGATTTTCTTGGAGTTTTCACCATGACCATGCATGGCTAAACTCTTGTACTTGGTCGAAGGAAGCAGAAGCCTCAGAATCCACCAAACTATGAGATCTAATTTAATTTATATTGTTTAATTCATGCTTTGGATATCGAATGTTCTTCTATATTTATATCTATGATTGTTTCGTTTGATTGCTAGGAAGGTCTACTACTTTATTATTCGTTACAATCTATTGCTAGATTAGATATCAAATACGTAATTATTTGGTCCCTTTAATCTGCGAAGCAACTAGGGTTTAATGATTTGCTGCATCAAAAATTGTTAGATCCTAGGAAGGACACTCGACTGAATTAAATGCAACCGCTTGTGCTTGTGTTGTTTAGGTTCATCGATCTCTAATGCTTAATGCTATTGCTGGATTAAATCTTTAACGCTTGTTTAGGGGTTGTTCAGTAGTAAGGGTTAAGAGGATCGCTTGTTTTCTAATTAATTGATATTAGGAAGATGCAAGAAAGTAATTCCTACGATGAATATTTAAAGTCTGAATTAGTTTATTCTTGCATCGATGAACAATAGTGAAATTCTGGTGGTGGATGTTATCCTAGACCAAGATTCATTCTTTTAGTTAATTACAACACTCTAAGTTGCCTTGCTTCCCATTTAAATTTTATTCTCTTTAATTCTGATTTTCGTTACACACACCCCCCTTCATCTTTGATTCACGTAGCACATAATTCAGGTTAGATATTCTCTGTGGGAACGATCCTTACTTGCACTACTACATTTTATTCTCACGAGTATAAGTTTTATTTTTGGGTGCCTACGACAGCACACCACACATCCACGAGGAACCCAACCCCTTTAAGAACATTGATTATCTACCCATTAACACAGTAACATATGAGATAATTCCTAGTCAAATATAGACACGATACTCTATCTACCTCAAGCTATTTGTTTGCGATAAAATTACTATGAATATACCGATGCTTTAGTATGATAAAAACTCAGAAGTGCGACAAGATTTTAACAAACACTGAGAACGTTCTTCGAAACAATTAAATATGGTATATGCCAGCACTTAATAAAGACGCGTAGAGACTAAGGGACATTGGAGACAACAACATAGAGTGCAAATCATGTTCTATTTAGTAACAATACAGAAATCTTTACAATGAATACAAGTATCTACGATGACTTTATACTTTGGCCCATTCCTTCCTCATCGCTATGATATTCTCCAAGGCCCGCTCGCATTCCTCGAAGCCACCCAAGTCTTCCAGCTCTGCTTCATACTCTACCACCACCTTTCGCTGTTGTGTGCATTTGTAAATAAGGGCTTCTAGTTTCTCAGTGGTCTTTGCAAGACTAGCCTTAACAATCTTGTGACGAAGGCGTGCGTCTTTCATTGAGTGACATAATACTGATTACGACACCTTCAGGCTGGCCTTCCAAAATGTCACGGGGGTAGTTCTACAGCGGAAGAACCCGTGCGACGTCCTGGCCAAGGCAGACCAGAACAAGCCTTTATAATGCATAGAGGCTAGGAGTTGCCCAACGGGATGGCTCCACCAAAGTCAGTAGCACTGGATCATGACCTCAAGTCCAATGGCCGAGGCACTCTCCTAGCTCAGACCGGTCCATGGGAGGCGCCGCTTACGTGCTAAAGGGGGACAACCATAATGCAAGGTGATCATTCGCCGATGAGGTGACTTGGCACCGATGTGATGGGTCTCCTGTATGCCGATGATGACAGGAACCTGTGTGCCATGATGATAGGCAACCGCTTGGGCCGGAACACACCTGTGCACCAAGGCCAACGGGGTAGCTCACTCAGCTTGGGCAAGGGACTGGCGTGGTGAAGGGATGTGCTTGAGCCAAGCCCGCATGCCAAGCCTCCCTTGAGTATCGGCAGCACAGTGCCGGTCCAACACTGTCCTCATGAGCAAGTGTGCGCCCATGAGGAACCCTAGTAGCCATGCTAGCCGTTAACCAAGGCCACCCCGCAAGGGGATGAAGGTCTAGGAGTGCCAAGGTTAGGCACCCAAGGAGGTCGACCACCCCTCCTCAAAGAGTACGTTAAGCTTCTGGTGGTATGCTTGAAGATGGCATCAATTCTCCCAAAAATCTTACAGACAAAAATGACGGGCATGTCCCTAACGTAAGCCTGCCAAGCGTAGGCAAGGCTAAGCCTGTATCAGACCGTCACAGGCTCCCACACTCAATCCATTGTCAACCTCGACAATGGTCTTCACGTGAATGCGTGTCTATGTCCGCGCCATCCACTTCTCCACCAGTTCCTGGGCTCACTTGGTCAACCCGGGTCTCGCTGAAGGGATGAGAGATCCATCCTATGGACGCCCAAAGATTGCAGAATAAGGGGGCGAATTTCAAAAATTTTTCTCTCCCTTCAACTGGGAATCACATTCCCTATTTAGAAAATCATATTTTCAAGGATCATTCTTGAACCTTAAACTGAACCAGATCTGAACAAAAAAGAATATGAGAGAATTATACCTGATACGGAGATGTAGTATCTCCCAACGAAGGTGTTTACGCCCAAGGAAGGATCCAAAGACTACTCCCACTGAAGATGGCGCAGTGCAGGATGGAGCAGAATCAGCAGTGTTCTTCCCCAAGAACTCTGTCCTTCGCAAGAATCAGTAGAATGGTACGTGAGCACAGCTTCCTTTCAATCCTTTCTCAAAGAATTGATGTCAAGATCCAATCTTGACTTCTCCCACAACTAGAGATTGAACTGGCAAACAGGGCGGCAAGAACAGGGAGGCGGCAAGAGAGTATACGCAGGGTGTAGAAAACTCTCTTCTTGATTTAAGCACTAAAGAGGATCTGATGTATGTATGTTAAAGGCTGCCGCCCCCTCCTTCCGTTTGCTAACTTAAAAGATCAGCTCCTAATCCCATTAGGAGTTGCTTATCCAAATCATATTTGGATCAGCCTTCTCTTCTAGTTATAAGGATAAACCCTTATCTTATCTGCAGATTAGATTAGCTTTCTCCTAATCCTATTAGGAGGTTTCTAGATCTGAATCACATTCAGATCTGGACTCTCCGAGTGGATAGGATTAAGACCCTATCCTATCTGCTAATCCATCTTAGAATTCGCCCCTAAATAAATAGCCCAGTTCGAAATGGGCTTTAGGTCTATTAAGCTTATGTGCTCACTCAACCTTCCTAACTGCTGCCTAGTTGGGCTTCCTTGTATGGCGTGGGACCCAAGCATTGATCTACACATCAGCCACATGGGTTCGGCCCAGCCTTTGTTACAAGGCCTGGTCAAATACACTGTTAAAGACAGTGCACCCCCTGAAACCCATCGAATGGGCTCTATGGGCCCAACACTTACCCTAAGTGGTCCCTGGGCCAAGCCACCTTATAACACGTAGGGACTGTGGGCAGATGTAAGATTAGCCCATCAGGTATTATCCTCAATGGTATTACACTTAACCTCTCAGCCCTTAATGATCATACACTGCCCAACAAGAGAGGACCTCTCCCTCGATTGCAAGGAACAGTGTTGCACTCTCTACTTATATGGATCCCGGGAATTAAAACCTTTTTGCAAACATTTTGGAAACCATAATATATATACTTTTATATCTCATATAAAATATACTTTGCAAAAACAAATCTCAACGGTTGAAATCGGCTGCCGGCAGTCTTGGTTTCCAACAGTGAGAGTGCATCCCCGATCATTACCTTTGTCCGACAATGGGGTTGATCCTGTCATTATGATCACCCACTCAGATGAATTCTTGGATTGTCCCAACATACCCCGGTTTTGACCCCCGCTAAGGATCTCACTGATTGGTACATCAAAGACAGCCTGATCCGATACCTAGTGCAGTATCATAATCGAGTCTAGGGGTCGGGTGTAACTTTCCAGTTTTGCCCATCAATCTCCAAGGTCCAGGGCAATACTAGAAATCTGGTCCAGTTCAAAGATTCAATTAATCCCACACTGTATGTGCCTAGAGTCTCACCCCGGTAGCTGAGACAAGCCACCCCAACCGACTTGGTGGCACCACAGTGTCAGCCTTGTCAGGATAGGTCTCCCCAGACCGACCCACTGGCTGTGAACATTCTAAACTAACACGAGTCTCAATAAGTGTCCAGTTTAAGGGTATTACACAAAAATATACCAAGGGAACATGAATCAAATATGCACTTTTATTCATTTACAATAAACTCATAAAGTACATCAATTTTGATTAAAGCTAAGGGCATACAAAACTGTCTAACACTCGCCTATGTTGGTGTCCATTTATGGGGACGGAACCATTTCACCATGCCGGCCTGCCTGGACTTCACCCCTCCAATGTTGAGGTTATTCAAACCGCGCAATGGCTATGCCATTGAATTGTGAAAGAAGGGCCCTCGAAGAAATGTGTGGTGCTTTGTGGAGGTCCGCCCCATGTATCATCTTACCTCAAGTCTCAACCGTCTTCTTGGTAGCTTTTCAATGATGCTACCGAACATGCTAATAGGTCTACTCCTCATGTTGGCGATGACATGGGTACCCTTTCACCATGCTGGCCTACAGGCTTCACCTCACCCTGTGTGGGTTATTCAAACCTAGCCATGGCTTATGCTCTCCTGGCCCTCGAAACTACCCTTTGCCTCGCTGACTCAGGCTACATCTTCACTCCGAGGGGGCCCCACTACTACTGCCTCAAGGAGACTTGATCACAATTTGTACGAGTGTGGCAACTTTTCCCCATGAGTTGCCGAACATGCACTCGCCTTGTGATGCGCTTTCGCTGCTGTAAGTGATCCACCTGAAACCTGAGCATGTCCACCTGATACTTTGCCAGTGTAGGGCCGCCATGCTCCAACGGCTAGCGTAACCACATTCCTAACAAGGCCCATGCGTCTGCCCCCGCATGAGGACAACAACCAATGCGTCTGCACCCGCAAGGGAAGTTGTTTTAGGGTCATTGGAATGGGAATGTGAACAATGAATGGCCTCTTTGCTAGGCCAGATAAGCAATATGCTCAAATAGTGTACCCACATTCCTATCAAGGCTCACGCGTCTGCCCCTGCATGAGGACAACAACCAATGCGTCTGCCCCCACAAGGGAAGCTGTTTTAGTGTCATTGGAATGGGGACACGAACACTGAAATGGCCTCTTTCCAAACCTGATTTGAATTCTGCTCGATTCTGGATGGAAGTGCCTAGGGACCGTACCCTATAAAATGCTGCTTGTCAAAATGACCACTTCAACTGGCTCTGGGATAATCTGTTGAAAACCAATTGCGGCTGCAATTGGCCAACTTGCTCTGATACCAACTGTCATGGGGGTAGTTCTATAGCGGAAGAACCCGTGCGGTGTCCTAGCCAAGGTAGGCCAGAACAAGCCTTTATAACGCATAGAGGCTAGGAGTTGCCCGATGGGATGGCTCCACCAAAGTTGGTAGCACTAGATCATGACCTCAAGTATAATGGCCGGGGCACTCTCCTGGCTCAGACCGGTCCATGGGAGGCGCCGCTCACGTGCTAAAGAGGGACAACCATAATGCAAGGCAACCATTCGCCGATGAGGTGACTTGGCCCCGATGTGATGCGTCTCCTGTATGCCGATGATGACAGGCACCTGTGTGCCATGATGATAGGAAACCGCTTGGGCCGGAACACACCCGTGCGCCAAGGCCAATGGGGTAGCTCACTCAGCTTGGGCAAGGGACTGGCATGGTGAAGGGACGTGCTTGAGCCAAGTCCGCATGCCAATCCTCCCTTGAGTATCGGCAGCGTAGTGCCGGTCCAACACTGTCCCCATGAGCAAGTGTGCGCCCATGAGGAACCCTAGTAGCCATGCTAGCCGTTAACCAGGTTCGCCTCGCAAGGGGATGAAGATCTAGGAGTGCCAAGGTTAGGCACCCAAGGAGGTCGATGACCCCTCCTCAAAGAGTACGTTAAGCTTCTGGTGGTCTGCTTGAAGATGACATCAGTTCTCTCAAAAATCTTACAGGCGAAAATGATGGGCATGTCCCTAACATAAGCCTGCTAGGCGTAGGCAAGGCTAAGCCTGTATCAGACCGTCACAAAAAGGCATGAGCCAACATCACGACTCACCTCTTGATCTGACCCATCTGGAAGCCAATAGCGGAGAAGGATCTACAAGCCTCCAGCCAACAAGCAAACTCTGACCATGAGAGCTCTTCAACAGGATGGTTCATTATGTGGTCCATAATGGTCACGGTCATTATGTGGTCCGTCACAAAAAGGCCTGAGCCAACATCACGACTCGCCTCTCGATTTGACCCATCTGGAAGACAATAGCGGAGAAGGATCTACAAGCCTCCAGCCAATGAGCAAAGTCTGACCACGAGAGCTCTTCGACAGGATGGTTCATTATGTGGTCCATCATGGTCACGGTCATATTCAAGGCAGGCCCAACGACCATTGGGTGAAGGTTTGCAGATGGCAACCACCCATCCCATATGACAATAGAAGAAAACTCTGCCACCGAACGTGAGACGGAGTACTTGTCACACCGGGGATGACCCTGAACTACGAGGGGATCTACGGTGGCGTAACCCAGGGAAGGGATGTCATTCTTATCACAATATTCAGTGAGCTCTTGTCGTATCTACACAAGCTCCTCCTTATACGTTGACTCTTCGACTGGTGATTCGACCCTCGCTTCTGATGAGGGAAGATTTGGCCCTCCAGTGAAATTGTGACATGTGGCACCTCGTGACAACTAGGAAAACACCCAACAACAAGCTTACGAAGTTGGTGACCCACCCGGACACCAGTTTGGCCGGCCTGCCGTGACCTGCGCGTGGCCTGAAGCGCCTGTGCGACCTGCACGTGGCCTGACGCCCCTGAGCGACCCGCGCATGGCACACGCGACCTGCGAGGCGCGCACATGGCCTGCGCGAACTGCGCACGACACGCGCGACCTGCACGGCGCGTGCGCAGCCTGCACGAACTGCGCGCGGCCTAGCGTGCGGCCTGCGCGAACTGCGTGCGGCATGCGGCCTGCGCGACCTGGCCGACCTGGACCAGCCTAGCGCATGATCCGGCCAAGGCGCCCACCGACTGACACAGGCGCCAGCTTGACGACCTGGTCTAGACACTGACCCACCGACTGACACAGGCACCAACCTGACGACCTGGCCTAGACATTGACCCGCCAACTGACGCAGGCAACCCTCTGACAACCCGTCCCAGGCACCGACCTGGCCGCCTGACATAAGCGCCAGCCTGGCGACCTCGAGGAGTTCACCACCGTACCCCGGTTCTGACAGGATGCGACGAGTCTTACTGTTTGGAGGCTTTTCACCCACCTAACCCGCGAGGACTTCGGTATATAAAGACCTCACCCCCCAAAGGAGAAAAAAAGGGAAGTAACCGTTGCTCTCTAGCTCTCTCATATTATCTTCAAAGCTGTCTACAATAAGAGTGCTAACTTAAGCGTCGGAGAGCCCCCACCGGGAAAATACCCCCAGGACCTCTGATTCAGTTCTCGTAGGTCCTTCAGCTCCCACCGCCTACAAAGAGGAAGAAAAGATGGAGTTCTCGCAGGTCTCTCAGCTCCCGCCACCTACAAAGAGGAGGAAAATATGAAGTTCTCGCAGGTCCCTCATCTCCCGCAGCCTACAAAGGAAAGAAGATCACTTCATGCTGAGGGCAGTCGGATTGCGCCGCACCAGGGAGCTCCAACATTCTCCAAGGCATCGGCCGCCTAGTAGGCAGCTCGCCACTAGGCAGTTCGCCATCAGGAAGTTCGCAACTAGGGAGTTCACCACCAGGCAGTTCACCACCAGGCAATTCGCCACTAGGCAGTTCGCCATCAGGCAGTTCGCCACCAGGGAGTTTGCCACGCAGTTCACCACCAAACAGTTTGCCACCAAGCAGCTCACCACCAGGTAGTTCCCCACCAGGGAGTTCGCCACCAGGCAGTTTGCCCCCAGGCAGTTTGCCACCAAGCAGTTCGCCACCAGGTAGTTCGCCCCCAGGCAGTTCACCACCAGGGAGCACCACCAGGCAGTTCGCCACCAGGGAGCACCACCAGGCAGTTCGTCACCAGGCAGTTCGCCACCAAGTAGCTCTCCACTAGGGGGCTCGCCACCGGGCAGTTCGTCACCAAGCAGTTCTCCCCCAGGGAGTTTGCCACCAAGTAGTTCGTCACTAAGGCATGCCACCACCGGGTCAAATAATGAGGTACTTAGCCAAAAAATTTTACATCACAAAACATTGGTACGTGGCCGAAAACGGTTACATCATTTGGCGTCGTCTGTGGGAACACGCTACGAAAAGCTAAGTTCTCATCCTACAAAAGCTAAGTTCTCATCTTACCAAAGCTAAGTCCTCACTTTTTTGAAGCTATCACTTTATAGTTTACATTTTTTATGAACTCAAAAACTACGCAGAGAGCTAACAGACTAAGTAGCTCTACCAACCTTACTTTCAATTCAGATAATGCCTCATCAGTCCTCTCCGCAAGGTCCCCCCTACAAAGATGAGCTCTTCGTAGCTTCCGCGGGAGTTGACGGCCAATAAACTACATAGGCGCCCTTACCGGTCGAGCCTTTCAAGGCTCCCATGTGAGCTGGCGACCTAAAGTTAGTAGTGCTGCCCCCGAAGGTCGAGCTCCTAGTAGCTTCTTGTAGGAGTGGGTGACCAGCATTACGAAGTTGATGTAGCACAATCATAGCTCGACACCTCACAGGCAAAGCCTACGGGCCACATTACTGCTTAAGACCCGATCGCCTCTCCGGCACGGGCAAAGTAAAAAAAGAGTGGACTACGAGTCACTCCCAAAAGCCTACGGCCCACATTACTGCTTAAGACCCGGTTGCCTCTTCGGCACGGGCAAAGTCAAAAAACAGTGGACTACGAGTCACTCCCAAAAGCCTACGGGCCACATTACTGCTTAAGACCCGGTCGCTTCTCCGACATGGGCCAAAGTAAAAAAAGAGTAGACTACGAGTCACTCCCAAAAGCCTACGGGCCACATTACTGCTTAAGACCCGGTCACCTCTCTGGCATGGGCAAAAGTAAAAAGAGAGTAAACTACGAGTCACTCCCAAAAGCCTACAGGCCACATTACTGCTTAAGACTCGGTCGCCTCTCCGGCACGGGCAAAGTCAAAAAAGAGTAGACTACGAGTCAATCCCAAAAGCCTACGGGCCACATTGCAGCTTAAGACCTGATCGCCTCTCCGGCACGGGCAAAAGTCAGAAAAGAGTAGACTATGAGTCACTCCCAAAAGCCTACGAGCCACATTACTGCTTAAGACCCGGTCGCCTCTCCGGCACGGGCAAAGTAAAAAAAGAGTAGACTACGAGTCGCTCCCAAAGCCTACGGGCCGCACTAGCAATTGGATAGCACTTACTAGCTCATCGACTTACGGGCCAAAAGAAATCTACTCCCTTCGCTGAGTTACTATCAGCTCAGTAGTGGGGGGCTATTGATGAGGGCAGATTTGGCCCTCCAGTGAAATTGTGACATGTGGCACCTCGTGACAACTAGGAAAACACCCAGCCAACAAACTTACGAAGTTGGTGACCCACCCGGGCACCAGTCTGGTGGGCCTGGCGCGACCTACGCGTGGCACACGCAACCTGCGCGACCTGCGCGGCGCGCGCGTGGCCTGTGCGAACTGCGCGCGGCCTAGCGTGCGGCCTGCGCGAACTGCGTGCGGCGTGCGGCCTGCACGACCTGGCCGATCTGGACGAGCCTAGCGCATGATCCGGCCAAGGCGCCCACCGACTAACACAGGCGCCAGCTGAAAGGATGAGAGATCCATCACATGGACGCCCAAAGATTGCGGAATAAGGGGCGAAGTTCAAAAAAAAGAATTTCTCTCCCTTCAACTGGGAATCACATTCCCTATTTAGAAAATCATATTTTCAAGGATAAATCTTGAAACTTAAACTGAACCAGATCTGAACCAAAAGGAATGGGAGAGAATAATACTTGATACAGAGAAGTAATATCTCCCAACGAAGGTGTTTACACCCAAGGAAGGATCCAAAGACAGCTCCCACTGAAGATGGCGCAGTGCAGGATGGAGCAGAATCAGCAGTGTTCTTCCCAAAGAACTCTGTCCTTCACAAGAAACAGTAGAATGGAACGTGAGCACAGCTTCCTTTTCAATCCTTTCTCAAAGAACTGATGTCAAGATCCAATCTTGACTTCTCCCACAGCTGGAGATCGAACTGGCAAACAGGGCGACAAGTGCAGGGAGGCGGCAAGAGAGTATTCGCAGGCTGCAGAATTCTCTCTTCTTGATTTCAGCACTAAAGAGGATCCGATGTGTTTCTTGTTGGTCTCTCTCAAGGCTGCCGCCCCCTCCTTCTTTGAAGGGTTGAGAGATTCATCCCATGGATGCCCAAAGATTGCGGAATAAGGGGCGAATTTCAAAAATATTTCTCTCCCTTCAACTGGGAATCACATTCCCTATTTAGAAAATCATATTTTCAAGGATCAATTTTGAACCTTAAACTGAACCAGATCTGAACTAAAAGGAATGGGAGAGAATGATACCTGATACGGAGAAATAATATCTCCCAACGAAGGTGTTCACGCCCAAGGAAGGATCCAAAGACTGCTCCCACTGAAGATGGCGCAGTGGAGATCGAACTGGCAAACAGTAGGATGGAACGTGAGCACAACTTCCTTTTCAATCATTTCTCAAAGAACTGATGTCAAGATCCAATCTTGACTTCTCCCACAGCTGGAGATCTAACTGGCAAACAGGGCGGCTAGAGCAGGGAGACGGCAAGAGAGTATTCGCAGGGTGCAGAATTCTCTCTTCTTGATTTCAGCACTAAAGAGGATCTGATGTGTTTTTTGGTCTCTATCAAGGCTGTCGCCCCCTCCTTCCTTTTGTTACCTTGAAAAGATCAGCCCCTAATCCCATTAGGAGGTGCTTATCCAAATCATATTTGGATCAGCCTTCTCTTCTAGTGATAAGGTTAAACCCTTATCTTATCTGCAGATTATATTAGCTTTATCCTAATCCCATTAGGAGGTTTCTAGATCTGAATCACATTTAGATTTGGACTCTCTGAGTGGATAGGGTTAAGACCCTATCTTATCTGCTAATCTATCTCAGAATTCACCCCTTTAATTAACTAAATAAATAGCGCAGTTCGAAATGGGCTTTAGGCCCATTAAGCTTATGTGCTCATTTAACCTTCCTAACTGCTGCCCAGTTGGGCTTCCTTGTATGGCGTGGGACCCAAGCATTGATCTACACATCCGCCACATGGGTTCGGCATAGCCTTTGTTACAAGGCCTGGTCGAATACACTGTTAAAGACAGTGCACTCCCTGACACCCATCAAATGGGCTCTATGAGCCCAACACTTACCCTAATTGGTCCTTGGGCCAAGCCACCTTGTAACACCCAGGGACTGTGGGTAGATGTAAGATTAGCCCATCAGGTATTATCCTCAATGGTATTACACTTAACCTCTCAGCCCATAATGATCATACACTGCCCGACAAGAGAGGACCTCTCCCTTGGCTGCAAGGAATAGTGTTGCACTCTCGACTTATATGGATCCCGGGAATTAAAACCTTTTGCAAACATTTTAGAAACCATAATATATATACTTTTATATCTCATATAAAATATACTTTGCAAAACAAATCTCAACGGTTGAAATCGGCTACCGGTAGTCTTGGTTTCCAATAGTGAGAGCGCATCCCCGATCATTACTTTTGTCCGACAAAGGGGCTGATCCT
The DNA here is from genome assembly GCF_056320005.1 of Nelumbo lutea. NCBI lineage: Eukaryota > Viridiplantae > Streptophyta > Magnoliopsida > Proteales > Nelumbonaceae > Nelumbo > Nelumbo lutea. Next base: position 76,726,797 of record NC_142687.1, read on the forward strand.
GTCACTATGATCACCCACTCAGATGAATTCTCGGATTGTCCCAACATACCATGGTTTTGACCCCCACTAAGGATCTCACTGATTGGTACATCAAAGGCAGTCCGATCCGACACCTAGTACAGTATCATAATCGAGTCTAGGGGTCGGGTGTAAATTTCCAGTTTTGCCCATCAATCTCTAAGGTCCAGGGCAATGCTGGAAATTTGGTCCAGTTCAAAGATTCAATTAATCCCACACTGTATGTGCCTAGGGTCTCACCCCGGTAGCTGAGACAAGCCACCGCAACCGACTTGGTGGCATCACAGTGTCAGCCTTGTCAGGATAGGTCTCCCAGACCGACCCACTAGCTGTGAACTTTCTAAACTAACACGAGTCTCAATAAGTGTCCAGTTTAAGGGTATTACACAGAAACATACCAAGGGAACATGAATCAAATATGCACTTTTAATCATTTACAATAAACTCATAAAGTACATCAATTTTGATTGAAGTTAAGGGCATACAAAATTGTTTAACAGCTCCCACTTGCACTTAGGTCCAATCAGGTACTAGCTGGAGTCCCATACTTTCCACATGTTTCAAAAACACTTTCTGTGTTAGTGGCTTAGTCAATGGGTCTACCACATTCTTCGCTGATGCTACCTCTTATTATCATCCTCCCGTAGGTCCATTGTTGTCATACAACAATGGAATGGGTGATGTGCTGAATTCCAATATCATGAATGAACACCTTCATTCATAAGGCAGCCTCATTTACGGCAATGCACTCGGCTTGGGTTGTGGAGTCTGCAGTGGACCCCTGTTTGCTGCTTTTACACCAAACAGCACACGATCCTATCGTGAAAACATATCCAGATGTAGACTTTCTATCATCTGGGTCTGACTGGAAATCGGCATCTGTATACCCTTGGATCTGTAGTGAGCTACCGTCGAATACTAGACAAAACTCTTTTGTCCTTCGAAGGTACTTAAGTAGGTTTTTCACAGCAGTCCAATGCTCCTACCCTGGATTGGCCTGAAATCTGCTTACTACACTCACTGCCTGAGCTATGTCAGGACGAGTGCACAGCATGACATACAAGATGCTCCCTACGACAGAGGCATAGGGAACGTCTTTCATGCCATCAATCTCCTCAGAAGTCTTGGGAGACATCTTCTTGGAGAGAGTGACTCCGTGCCTGAAAGGAACATTTCCTTTCTTAGAGTTTTCCATGCTATATCTTTTGAGTATTTTGTCAATGTAGGCAGATTGGGATAATCCTATTATCCGCTTCGATCTATCTCTATAGAGTTGAAGACCCAGTATATAGGAGGCTTCTCCAAGATCTTTCATGGAGAATTGCTGTGATAACCATACTTTCACCGTAGTTAACATCCCTACATCATTCCCAATGAGTAGAATGTCATCTACATACAGAACCAAGAAGGTAACTTTATCTCCACTGTACTTCCTGTAAACACAGGGTTCATCCGGATTCTGCTCGAAGTCAAACAATTTGACGGTAGAGTCAAAACGGATGTTCCAACTTCTAGAAGCTTGCTTAAGTCCATAAATGGATCTATTAAGTTTACATACCATGTTTTCCTGACCTGCAGCAATGAAGCTTTGCGGCTGCTGCATATAGATATCTTCAGTAAGATCTCCATTCAGGAATGCAGTTTTGACATCCATTTGCCAAATCTCATAATCATGGTATGCTGCTACTGCTAGCAGGATCCTAATGGATTTAAGCATGGCCACAGGCGAAAAGGTTTCCTCATAATCGATGCCCTCTTTCTGAGTGTACCCTTTCGCCACCAAACGAGCCTTGAAGGTCTCAACCTTACCATTGGGGCCCTTCTTCCTCTTGTAAATCCATTTGCAACCGATTGCTTTTACCCCAGAGGGAGGATCTACTAAAGTCCAGACTCCATTGGTCTCCATTGAGTCTATCTCTGCTGTCATGGCCTCCACCCACTTCTGGGAATCTATGTCCAACATAGCTTCCGTGTAAGTCACGGGATCCTCCTCACTAGTCAAGGTTTTCACCAGGTAACTATCCTGGTCATAACCATAACGGACTGGTGGCCTGGATACCCGAGTGGATCTTCTAGGTTGGTCACTACTTGGAACTTGTGGGACATCTCCCACTGCTCCTGAGCTCTCCTCATCAAGAACAACTTCCTGACGATGGGTGTCCAGGATATAGTCGGTTTCCAAGAATTGCGCATTACGACTGCAGAACACTTTCTGCTCACTTGGGTCATAGAATAGGTAACCTACAGAGCCTCTTGGGTAGCCTACAAATTGGCAATGGCTGGTCTTGGATTCCATCTTGTCTGCACTCGTTCTTTTAACGTGTGCTGGACAACCCCAAATCTTCAAGTGTCTGACACTTGGTTTCTTTCCGGTCCAAAGTTCATATGGAGTATTCGGAACCGATTTGGTTAGAACCCGATTCAGCACATAAATCACATTCTCTAATGCGTAACCCCAAAAGGATGTGGGTAACTCTGAATGTATGAGAAGCGACCGGACCATATCCAATAAGGTCCTATTCCTCCTCTCCGAAACACCATTAAGTTGTGGTGTAGCAGGAGGATCTAATTGTGATACTATCCCATTGTCCTTTAAGTAGTCCCTGAATTCATCAGAGAGATACTCGCCACCTCGATCTGATCGAAGGGCCTTAATTTCTCTCCCTAACTGTTTCTCGACCTCTTGTCTAAACTCTTTGAACTTTTCAAAGGATTCAGACTTGTGTCTCATTAGGTACACGTAACCGTATCGTGAAAAATCATCTGTGAAGGTGATGAAATACACGTGTTGATTTCGTGTCCTAACACTCAGGGGACCACATACATCAGTATGCATTAGGTCAAGTGTGCCTGTACATCTTTCAGGCTTACCGTTAAATGGCCGTTTCGTCATCTTGCCTTGCAGGCAAGGCTCACAAGTGGGAAGATCTTCTACAGTTAGAAAATCCAAAGGACCATCCTTTACCAACCTTGTGATTCGGTCAACACCGATGTGGCCAAGTCGATAATGCCACAGACACGTGGGATTAACTGTATCACGAGCTCTCTTCTTAGGGATTTCAGTTGACGTAGTTTCAGTTATGTTAGTTTCTAGAGAAGGATGTAGAGCATAGAGACTGTTCTCCAGTTCACCGTATGCGATGTATCTGTTATTTCTTTTAATAGTAATCGTATTACTAAAGAAGACAGAATAACCATCTGCCCACAGTTTTGAGACAGAAATCAAATTTCTCCTTAAATTTTGTACATAAAGACAGTCTTTCAGTACAATTATTCCTTCTCTAAAAATTAATTCCACGGTTCCTATGGCCGCGGCTGCAACAGTTGCAATAGTCCCCAAGAAGAGTGTGACTTCTCCTTCACTCAGCCTTCTGCTTACCTTGAACCCCTGCAGTGAGTTACAAGCATGAGTTGAAGCCCCAGAGTCAATACACCAGGATGCAGAAGCTACCAACAAATTGGTTTCTATAACACAAGTTTCGAAGTTACCTTTCTTGGATTCCAGGTAGGCAGGACAGTTCCTTTTCCAGTGGCCGGTCTTATTGCAGAAGTGACAGGCATCCGATGCTTTGCCTTTCTTCTGCTTCTTGCTCTTAGTGGCTTTCTTCTGAGGCTTCTTTGCCTTCCTCTTTCTCTTGCCTGTCTTGCCAGCTTCAAAAAGCATGGCTACAGGCTCATCCTTTCTAATCAGTTCTTCAGCTCTTTGCAACATATTGCTGAGCTCTTGTAAGCTGACATTCAGCTTGTTCATGTTATAGTTCATGACGAACGGATTAAAGGAAGGAGGCAAAGAGTTAAGGATAGCATCTATCTGGGTAGCAAGGTCCAGCCCGGATCAAAGAGCCTCCAGTTCGTTGATGTATCCCATCATCCGAAGACAATGGTCGTGAACTTGTTGACCCTTGGACATTTGTGCGGTCATGAACTGTTTCAAGACCTTTTGTTGAGTAGAACGATTCTTCTCTTCATACATTGTCCTGAGACTATCCAATATGTCTTTGGCAAGTTCGATCTGATCGAACTGCCTCTGTATCGGGTTGTCTAAGGAGGCAATGATGTAACACCGGGCAAGGGAGTTTTTCTCCTCCCATTCTTGATAGTCTCTCCTTCGGGCCTCAGAAGCCCTATCACCCAGACGCTCCGGGGCAGGATTCTTTGCCACTTTGTCCTGCTTTTCAGAAGCTAGGACCAGCATAAGGTTCCTGTACCAATCATCATAGTTTGGGCCCTTCAACTTGTTGTCATCAAGTAGTTTTGCAAAAGATCCGTTTGCCATTTTCTGATAAAAGAGCAAACATCAGTCCACAACCTAATTTGATTCATGTTCATTTCATAGATATGGATTTTAATCTATGATCCATTTCCATTTCTTCGTCTCTGAGATTTCCCTCCTCTCTCAGTGACGGAGACTACGGGTTGTCTCTGGAAATGTGGGAAATCACATAAAGTGCATGGAGCCAACTGTTTCAGCTGCATAACCCCACCACCTTTCTGTGAAGGACCACACCCACTCATCATATGAGTTTTCCCTTTGGCCTCTGTCAGACAAGGTTCAGAGTTATTTTTAGGTAAACCTTTCTGTCCAGTGAGTGCTTACCCATCATATTCGTGAACGCCAAGGTACCGTGAGAGAGTTCCCATTTTCTGGTGAAGCCCCCTCCCACATCGGTCTATGACGCCCTTATCATCTTATGAAACACACAGACAAGCCCAACAACAAATTGATAGCCCATTTTCTGGTGTGTTTCCTCATTATTGAAGGACCCATCCTTATGCTAATGATGGAAGGCCTTTAGAGAGTTCATCATATGAATCTCCCTATCACATGCACTCATATTACCTAGAGGGAACAAAATTATGCCCTAGTTTGATTTAGGTCAAACCAAAGTGGCTCCCACTGACTTTCATAAAGCCAGATTTCGGTGGGCCTTGAATCTGCTAGGGTTCCGCACGCAACCTCTTGATGAGGTGTGGGGCCCACCACTGAGGAAAGTCATCCAATGACCAAAAGGGACACCATGGCAATGATGTGCATTCAGCCATGGTGTGCGCAAGAGCCACTGTCGAATGAGCATGGGCCAAGTACTTATGGCCCATGTATGCAACACATCACACATCCATACATCACATGCAGGGATAAATTGATCCAATCAATTAATTATCTGTAAGGCCCGTTGGAAGCCCGTTAAAATTCAATGATATTAACCATTAATATTATCTAGGTATATGGGCTGAATTAGGGTTACCCTGTTCGGCCCGTATAGCTTTATCCTTTAAAATGGGCTTTTGCAGTTTTAACTATTTAAAACTGGGCCTTTACAGGCTGGGCCGAATTAACCATTTAATTAAATATCAATCCTTAGGCCCATTAGTGGGAAATTAGGGCTGACTTTCAGCCTTGATTAAACCCTAGAATTGGTCCAAACAGTTTTGAACCAATCTTGGTTCGAATGGGTCTAGGGTTTGATTTTTAATTAAATCCTTAATTCAAGAAAATAATCTGAAATTAAATACTGACAAAAAGAAATACAAGAATCAGTCAAACAGGGCTGTTCGCACAATCCTTCCTGTAAAACAGAGGTTAGATCACAGAATGCAGTTTCACAAACTGCAAATCGCAGATAGCATTTCTCTCATCTGCGAAATCTCCTTCTCTGTGAAATCTCCTTTTCTGCGCCGCCAACTTCGATCCAAAATAAAAATAAATAGAAATCCTATTTCTATTAATAATTACATCAGATCGAATACCTATACATTGAGTCTAGAAAATAAAAGAAAAAAAATTTATTTACAGACCCAAAATAAATCAAGAACTGCAAAATCGCAAGTTCCCTACGCAAAACAAGAATTCTATCTCCTCTTGTACGAACAACCCATAAATCAAGAAAATTATAAAGAACAATTCTAAATAATAATCAGATTTATTTAAAATTAATTTCAGATTATTTGCCCATTTGTGTTGGGAACAAATTTCCCAAAAACCAAAACTGGGCAAATTGGGTAGAACGCCTTCTCCCTAATTGCGCAGGTTCAGATCTGAAACAGAATGGTTCAAGATTTGAACCATGGCTCTGATACCACTGAAGGGTTGAGAGATCCATCCCATGGACGCCAAAAGATTGCGGAATAAGGGGCGAATTTCAAAAATTTTTCTCTCCCTTCAACTGGGAATCACATTCCCTATTTAGAAAATCATATTTTCAAGGATCAATTTTGAACCTTAAACTGAACCAGATCTGAACCAAAAGGAATGGGAGAGAATGATACCTGATACGGAGAAATAATATCTCCCAACGAAGGTGTTCATGCCCAAGGAAGGATCCAAAGACTGCTCCCACAGAAGATGGCATAGTGCAGGATGGAGCAGAATCAGCAGAGTTCTTCCCCAAGAACTCGGTCCTTCGCAAGAAACAGTAGGATGGAACGTGAGCACAGCTTCCTTTTCAATCCTTTCTCAAAGAACTGATGTCATGATACAACCTTGACTTCTTCCACAGCTGGAGATCGAACTGGCAAACAGGGTGACTAGAGCAGGTAGGTGGCAAGAGAGTATTCGCATGGTGCAGAATTCTCTCTTCTTGATTTCAACACTAAAGAGGATCTGATGTGTTTCTTGGTCTCTATCAAGGCTGACACCCCCTCCTTCCTTTTGTTACCTTGAAAAAATCAGCTCCTAATCCCATTAGGAGGTGCTTATCCAAATCATATTTGGATCAGCCTTCTCTTCTAATGATAAGGTTAAACCCTTATCTTATCTGCAGATTAGATTAGCTTTATCCTAATCCCATTAGGAGGTTTCTAGATCTGAATCACATTTAGATCTGGACTCTCTGAGTGGATAGGGTTAAGACCCTATCTTATCTGTTAATCTATCTCAGAATTCGCCCCTTTAATTAACTAAATAAATAGCCCAGTTCGAAATGAGCTTTAGGCCCATTAAGCTTATGTGCTCATTTAACCTTCCTAACTACTGCCCAGTTGGGCTTCCTTGTATGGCGTGGGACCCAAGCATTGATCTACACATCAGTCACATGGGTTCGGCCCAGCCTTTGTTACAAGGCCTGGTCGAATACACTGTTAAAGACAGTGCTCCGCCTGAAACCCATGAAATGGGCTCTATGGGCCCAACATTTACCCTAAGTGGTCCTTGGGCCAAGCCACCTTGTAACACCCAGGGACTATGGGCAAATGCAAGATTAGACCATCAGATATTATCCTCAATGGTTTTACACTTAACCTCTCAGCCCATAATGATCATACACTGCCCGACAAGAGAGGACCTCTCCCTCGGATGCAAGGAACAGTGTTGCACTCTCGACTTATATTGATCCCTGGAATTAAAACCTTTTGCAAACATTTTAGAAACTATAATATATATACTTATATATCTCATATAAAATATACTTTGTAAAACAAATCTCAACGGTTGAAATCGGCTGTCGGTAGTCTTGGTTCCAACAGTGAGAGCTTATCCCCGATCATTACCTTTGTCCGACAAAGGGGCTGATCCTGTCACTATGATCACCCACTCAGATGAATTCTCGGATTGTCCCAACATACCCAGGTTTTGACCCCCGCTAAGGATCTCACTGATTGGTACATCAAAGACAGCCCGATCCGACACCTAGTGCAGTATCATAATCGAGTCTAGGGGTCGGGTGTAACTTTCCAGTTTTGCCCATCAATCTCCAAGGTCCAGGGCAATACTGGAAATCTGGTCCAGTTCATAGATTCAATTAATCCCACACTGTATGTGCCTAGGGTCTCACCCCGGTAGTTGAGACAAGCCACCCCAACCGACTTGGTGGCGTCACAGTGTCAGCCTTGTCAGGATAGGTCTCCTCAGACCGACCCACTGGCTGTGAACATTCTAAACTAACACGAGTCTCAAGAAGTGTCCAGTTTAAGGGTATTACACAAAAATATACCAAGGGAACATGAATCAAATATGCACTTTTAATCATTTACAATAAACTCATAAAGTACATCAATTTTGATTGAAGCTAAGGGCATGTAAAGAGGATCTGATGTGTTTCTTGTTGGTCTCTCTCAAGGCTGCCGCCCCCTCCTTTTTGTTAACTTAAAAGATCAGCTCCTAATCCCATTCGGAGGTGCTTATCCAAATCATATTTGAATCAGCCTTCTCTTCTAGTGATAAGGATAAACCCTTATCTTATATGCAAATTAGCTTTATCCTAATCCCATTAGGAGGTTTCTAGATCTGAATCACATTCAGATCTGGACTCTCTGAGTGGATAGGATTAAGACCCTATCCTATCTGCTAATCCTTCACAGAATTTGCCCCTAAATAAATAGTCCAGTTCGAAATGGGCTTTAGGCCCATTAAGCTTATGTGCTCACTCAACCATCCTAACTGCTGCCTAGTTGGGCTTCCTTGTATGGCGTGGGACCCAAGCATTGATCTACACATCAGCCACATGGGTTCGGCCCAGCCTTTGTTACAAGGCCTGGTCGAATACACTGTTAAAGACAGTGCACCCCCTGAAACCCATCAAATGGGCTCTATGGGCCCAACACTTACCCTAAGTGGTCCCTGGGCCAAGCCACCTTATAACACACAGGGACTGTGGGTAGATGCAAGATTAGCCCATCAGGTATTATCCTCAATGGTCTTACACTTAACCTCTCAGCCCTTAATGATCATACACTGCCCGACAAGAGAGGACCTCTCCCTCGGCTGCAAGGAACAGTGTTGCACTCTCCACTCATATGGATCCCGGGAATTAAAACTTTTTGCAAACATTTTAGAAACCATAATATATATACTTTTATATCTCATATAAAATATACTTTGCAAAACAAATCTCAACATTTGAAATCGGCTACCGACAGTCTTGGTTTCCAACAGTGAGAGCGCATCCCCAATCATTACCTTTGTCCGACAAAGGGGCTGATCCTGTCACTATGATCACCCACTAAGATGAATTCTCGGATTGTCCCAACATACCCAGGTTTTGACCCCCGCTATGGATCTCACTGATTGGTACATCAAAGACAACCCGATTCGACACCTAGTGCAGTATCATAATCGAGTCTAGGGGTCGGGTGTAACTTTCTAGTTTTGCCCATCAATCTCCAAGGTCTAGGGCAATACTGGAAATCTGGTCCAGTTCAAAGATTCAATTAATCCCACACTGTATGTGCCTGGGGTCCCACCCCATTAGCTGAGACAAGCCACCTCAACCGACTTGATGGCACCACAGTGTCAGCCTTGTCAGGATAGGTCTCCTCAGACCGACCCATTGGCTGTGAACTTTCTAAACTAACACAAGTCTCAATAGGTGTCCAGTTTAGTGGTATTACACAGAAACAATACAAGGGAACATGAATCAAATATGCACTTTTATTTATTTACAATAAACTCATAAAGTACATCAATTTTGATTGAAGCTAAGGGCATACAAAACTGTCTAACACCAGCATGACGACCTGGTCTAGACACTGACCCGCCGACTGACACAGGCGCCGACCTGACGACCTGGCCTAGACATTGACCCGCCGACTGACGCAGGCACCCCTCTGACAACCTGGCCCAGGCGCCGACCTGGCCGCCTGACACAAGCGCCAGCCTGACGACCTCGAGGAGTTCACCACCGTACCCCGGTTCTGACAAGATGCGACGAGTCTTACCGTTTGGAGGCTTTTCACCCACCTAACCCGCGAGGACTCCGGTATATAAAGACCTCACCCCCCAAAGGAGGAAAAAAAGGGAAGTAACCCCTGCTCTCTAGCTCTCTCATATTATCTTCAAAGCTCTCTACAATAAGAGTGTTAACTTAAGCGTCGGAGAGCCCCCACCGGAAAAATACCCCCGGGACCTCTGATTCAGTTCTCGCGGGTCCTTCAGCTCCCGCCGCCTACAAAGAGGAGGAAAAGATGGAGTTCTTGCAGGTCTCTCAGCTCCCGCCACCTACAAAGAGGAGGAAAAGATGAAGTTCTCGCAGGTCCCTCATCACTTGAAGCCTACAAAGGAAAGAAGACCACCTCATGCTGAGTTTAATCGGATTGCGCTGCACCAGGGAGCTCCAACATTCTCCAAGGCATCGGCCGCCTAGTAGGTAGCTCGCCACCAGGCAGTTCGCCATCAGGCAGTTCGCCATCAGGCAGTTCGCCACCAGGGAGTTCACCACCAGGCAATTCGCCACCAGGCAGTTCGCCACCAGGCAGTTCGCCACCAGGCAGTTCACCACCAGGGAGTTCGCCAGGCAGTTCGCCACCATGCAGTTCGCCACCAGGCAGTTCGTCACCAGGCAGCTCGCCACCAGGCAGTTCGCCACCAAGCAGTTCGCCACCAGGCAGTTGGCCCCCAGGCAGTTCGCCACCAGGGAACACCACCAGGCAGTTCGCCACTCGGCAGTTTGTCGCTAAGTAGCTCTCCATCAGGGGACGTGCCACCGGGCAGTTCGCCACCAAGCAGTTCTCCCCCAGGGAGTTCGCCACCATGTAACTCGTCACTAAGGCACGCCACCACCGGGTCAAACAACGAGGTACTTAGCCAAAAAATTTTACATCACAAAACATTGGTACGTGGCCGAAAACGGTTACATCAGCTTCTATATCCCTGTATTTAGCCTGGTCCCTTGTGCCCATGAAAGTCCCAACCTCCTCAACAGGGGCCTCGGGCTCAATAGGAGCCCCAATCTCCAAGTCCCCAGGGAGCTTGACCCTGACAACCACAGAAGGAGCCGAAGCCTCTTCACGACAAACTACTGGCTCCGACTCCACAGCCATAGAACTTTCCTCCTCTCGCCCCACAACGTCAGAAGAGGCATCATTAGAGCCAACATTCTCAGCAGCTTCAAGAACTCGACTGGGGGGCTGCGATGATCTCAACTCCTCCACTAGTCGCTTGATAACAGGGGTGATAGGCACGGTGGCAATATCTACATGGAACAGGGCCTGCGATAAGTAAAACATAAGTAGTTAGCGCGATAAGCCTAAACGCAATGAAGCAGTATATCAATAAAAATCCTTACATACCTCCTTGCCCACAATAGGGACTCCCGAAGCCCCTATGCTGGGCTGAGTTTCCTCAACTTCCACACACTTCAAAAGAAAGGACTATACGTAGTTCAGTTACGACCACAACACTTGACTACAAGGTTAGGAAAATAAACATTTCTAAAGAACATATAATAATTATAAAATTTCAACTCACCAAATCAACCCTTTCAAGGGAGACTATAGGGACCTCTGAGGCTGACAGAATGTCGTTGCTCCCCACAGACTACAAAGGCATTGAGGCAAACACAAATTAGTCATCCCCACCAACGACAATATATACTACATAAAACTAAGGGGAAGCAAGGATTTTCAATCACAGTACCGGATTATCCTCTGAGGAACCACTTTTCGATCGAGGAGGAGCCATTTTCTTCATTCGCCAACTCGAGAAGCGGATATAAGTTAACCAGGCAGAGGGTGCCACCATAGCCAATTCGATGGACTCCGCGGCTGGTGTAGACGTCTCTACAGGTACGACATTTTAGATGCCTGCCTACCCTCGGCATGACAATTGGGTGCCTGCAATGCAGCCACATCCGAGCTAACAGATCATGGCATAGCTTGAGCCTGAACAGAGTGTAGCACCTTCATGGACCTAGCTCTCTTCATAGCACGATGATGACTGCTCTCCCTTGCTCAAATACCATATGACTCCTATCGTGCTTATCTCTGACCTTTTGTTGCGAATGCGATTTGGTAGTCGATGGAACACTTCCCTGATCAGCAGCATGACCCACCGGGAGAGCCATCACATGCTGAGGTTGGGAGTTCTTCCTCACGAGCTCCTGAAATCCCCCAAATAGCAAACACAAATAAGCAAATTAGAGGGACTTGCAAGTTGACACCTGAAGGGATTAGAGATCCATCATATGGATGGCCGAACCCTGTAGGTAGGTTAGGTGAAATTTCAAAATTTCCTCTCTCCTCATCTGGGAATCACATTCCCTATTTTAGAAAATTTGCATTTTCAATGATCAATCTTGAACCATAAACCAAAATAGATCTGAAACTAGAAGCAGGAGAGGGATATACCTGATATGGAGAAACAATATCTCCCAATGGAGGTGTTCACGCCCAAGGAAGGAACCAAAAACTGCTCCCACTGAAGATGGAGCAGTGTAGGATGGAGCAGAATCAACAATGTTTGCCAAACGAACTGAATCCTTCACAAGAATTCGCTGGGCTATGAGCACAACTTCAGATCGGTCTTTCTCCAAAGGCTGATATCAAGATCCAATCTTGATCGTTCCTGCTTGAAAGAGGAAATCGAACTGGCAGTAATGGTGGCGGTAGGAAGGAGGCAGCAAGGAGAAAATAGCTCAGTCTCACTAGGTGTTATGTTCTCTCTCTTATTTGAATGTGATGATCTACTAAAAGCTGTTACCCCCTTCTACTTTTATAATCTTAAAGTGATCAACTCTTAATCCCATTAGGAGTTGTTGATCCAAATTATATTTGGATATGAATTCCCTTTAAGTGATAAGGTTAGACCCTTATCTTATCTGCAGATTAGATCAGCCCTCTCCTAATCTTATCAGGAGGTTTCCATATCTGAATCTGTATTCAGATCTGGACTCTATGAGTGGATAGGGTAAGACTCTATTATATCTGCTAATCTAATCTTAGATTCGCTCCATCTTTAACTGATCAAATCAGCTCAGTTCAAAATGGGCTTTAGGCCCAATAAGTATATGTGTTCACTTAGCCTTCCAAACTACTGCCCAGTTGGGCTTCCTTGTATGGCGTGGGACCCAAGCATTGATCTATACATCAACCACAAGAGTTCGGCCCAACCTTTGTTACAAGGCCTAGCCAAATTCACTAGAAAGCCCAATGAACCCCCTGTGCCCATCACATGGACTCTTTGGGCCCAACACTTACACTAAGTGGTCCCTGGGCCAAGCCACCTTGTAACACCCAGGGACTGTGGGCAGATGCAAGATTAGCCCATCAGGTATTACCCTCAATGGTTTTACACTTAACCTCTCAGCCCATAATGATCAAACATTGCTCGACAAGAGAGGACCTCTCCCTCGGCTTCAAGGAGCAATGCTGCACTCTATACTCACATGGATCCCGAGAATTAAAACTCTTTTGCAAACGTTTTTGAAACCGTAATATATATATATATATATATATATATATATATATATATATATATATATTTATTTATTTATATCCGTATATAAAATATATTTTGCAAAATAAATTTCAATGGTTGAAATCGGTTGCCGACAGTCTTGGTTTCCATCAGAGAGAGTGCATCCCCGATCATTACCTTTGTCCGACAAAGGGGCTGATCCTGTCACTATGATTAGCCACTCAGATGAATTCTCGAACTATCCCAACATACTCAGGTTTTGACCCCCTCTAAGGATCTCATTGATTGGCATATCAAAGACAGGCCAATCCGATACTTAGTGCAGTATTATAATCGAGTCTAGGGGTCAGATGTAACTTTCCAGTTTTGCCCACTAATCTCCAAGGTCCAGGGCAATACTGGAAATCTGGTCCAGTTCAGGGTTTCAAGCAAACCTACACTACATGTGCTTTGGGTCTCACCCTGGCAGTTGAGACAGGCCACCCCAACACTTGGCAGCACACCACTGTCAGCCTTAGCAGGATAAATATCCCCAGACTTATCCAACGGTTGTGAATGTTCTAAACTAACATGAGTTTCATTAAGTGTCCAGTTTAAAGGTATTACACAAAAACACACCACAAGAACATGAAAAAAATATGCACTTTATTCATTTACGATAAATGTCATAAGTACATCAAACTGATTGGAGTTAAAGGCATACAATTGTCTAACGACACCCTCCCAAACCCAACAATAGGGAATATCAACAGCTACTACGCATTGTTGGTCACCACCCTCAGGAATAGGCAACACAATACAAAAGGGCATAGCATGGCGAACAACTTCAGCATAGGGCTGCAAAACGATCTCATCAAGAGATGCCAGTTTCATATTAATCTCATCCAGTCTGAAGTCCTTGTACCTGGAAGATTGAAGCCAGCGCTTACCCCTGCAGACTTCAAACTTGTTCTCCTCGGACTCATCGTCCCTCATAGTGGCAATGGCAACTCGAAGAGGAGACAAGCAACGAGGTGTGACGCTGAGATCAAAGTGTTCACAACAGAGCATCCAGAGAAAAGGAGCACAAATGTAACTGATGCACCTTTTGCAACCTGGGTCCATTATATGTTGGATGGTGTCGTCCATCTTCTTGTATAGGTAACCCAGGAATATGGAAGCTAATAGCAGTTGATGACCCCAAGTAGCTAAAACGAAAAGCGGGATCAAGACTGTTCGAAAACTGCAGTCAAGTAGACCAGGGAAAAGGAACTGAGAAGATATATATAAGATGAAAGCGGCGAGGTGGCACTGAGAATTCGCATGACGCACCATTACGTTTGCCCCATCATGAGATTCAAACAAAAACGTCACCCAAGTATCCAATGGCATCTTACCACACACAGTGGTTCGATCCACTCGAACTTTGTAGGCCGCAATTTCACACAGAAGTTCGTCAAAGAGCCACCTTAAATTGGCGGGAATAGGTTTGACATGTTGAAGGTGCTGAGTAGACACAACACCCCCAACCGGCAACCCTAACAAAACAACCACATCTTTTACCGTAATGGTAAATTCCCAGAATGCACCCACAAAAGTGTGGGTGCGACAACACCAGTGCTCTAGCAGACGAGGAACATATTTTACCCCTCCTTATCGGCAAGTTTTGTGTAGCAATCAACAAACCTAAGAAGATCGGAATCTTGCAACATACGATAGTACATAGGGTTCCCTAATATTTACTATGCCCATATTGAATAACTAGTAGAGGACTTGGAGCTACTAGTCTTAGGTTCCTAACACTTATAAGTAACAGAGCGGTCTGGACGCCCACAGAGGCATACCAGTTCTGATCCATGGATGGGATCGAATATACCCTCCACACCCCTGAAAACAGGCATTGGAGTCCAGAAACCCTTCCCACCATTAGCCACCAAGGTGTCTCCCTCTCTGACAATAACTCAACCGTGTCAACTTCCCTAACAAAGTCGAAGAAGGGACAACCAACCTTCCCCTGATGAGAATCCATGAGAGGCAAACAAGACGAAATACAAAGGACACAAAGAAGGATGGAAAAGAAGAAAGAGGAGGGTTTCACAAGAGCGATAAACTCACAGTAAAATATGAAGACAACTACAAGAAGGCAAAGGCGCGAAGATGACATACCCTGAATCCCTCAAATTTTTATGAGTGATCTCATGTCCAAAACACCAAACAACGCCGAAGAAGATGAACATACACTAGTACAAAACCCCAAATGAAGCTTAATGAAAAAGCAACACTAAGAAAATTATGATTATGCCCTACAAAGTGGGATGAAATGACGCATTTAAACCAAGAAAAAGGACACATTATCAAGATGCCAATTTACAGTATCAATAAGTAAAAATCCACATGCACAAATCAACTCCTTTATGGTGTTGTTAGCTAAAACAAACACGCTAATGATGACTGCCACGTGGTTTACACAAAATGGTTTATCAAACCTCCAACACCCGAATCTGCATCTAAATAACATGCTCTTGGTCTGACCCACAGTGGGGGCTTTCATCAACTCATGTCAAAACGTCAGTATCAGTGCCTTTTTGGAATATCCCCCCCCCCTACCCTTTTTGGAATATCCCCCCCCCCCTACCCTTTTTGGAATATCCCCCCCCCCCTTCTGCCAATGGCTAGGGGGGCTGAACTCACAAACTCAGCATAGACTTGCCCATTGACAGAAAGGGGATCACTTACAATACAATTTTCCAATATTATGAATCCACATAAAGAACCATCTGGCACATAAGGGGGCCTTGTTGCCCACACAAATAACGTTAGTGTCTTTTGCTAATTCCCTTCCTACCAATGGCCAAGGGGTAGAGACACACAAAGATCAAATACCCATTGAATATAGGAAATCCCATCGAAGATCAGATACCCAATGTACACCTAAGATCACAAACGCACAAAATGCACGACCATCCGAGCAATTGACTTCCAACCCGTTAACAAGAAGAGAGAGCTAACAAAATCTGAAATTAAGTTTAAACCATTCATGCAAAATAAGTAAATCCCCAGACTCAATGCATGCAAATGAATCCATCGCAAGACCTAAACATAAATGTAAAAGCAGAGTGCTTATCGATAAGCTCCCACTTATTAATAAGCACGGGGGCTAATGTTGGTATATAGTGCTCACTCAAACCCTCACTGCATACTGAACACCAAATTAATAACACATGGACAGTTGCGATCGATCTGTAGCTAACCCTCCCTTTGTTTACCGATAGTGCATCGAAGGCCTGCGATGAACCTATGACACGTATTGCAGGACTACGATAAACTTGTGGTTCATCGCACGCTTGCGATGAAAACATTCTTAGCCCGAGCGAATGCAAACCCGGGTTCAGCATGCGATAAACTCTCAATCACTACGGCACCCCGGTTCGCTGAGAACCGCGTCCAGATGCTAACTATGCGCGTAATGTCGAAAGGACGAACATGACAAGGAACCACATAGACCTAATGAGGCATTGCCCGTTAGACGATGACATTATTGGCATCATGTTAGTTAAGCAAGGCGCACAAAAGGTAGTAGCACACATGAGTTAAAAGAATCCCCGAGTGAAAGGAAAGCCGATTCTCGGATAGATCCCCTTAGGGACACATGGCGAGACCCCAACAATGCCCTTAACGACTAACTATAAATCCAATATTCCCTTTCCGAACACCTCTGGCTCCTTCCTTTCAGGATCTCGGTATCTCCCCTATAAATAGAAATCCTCCTTGTAATGTAAGATATGAATCCAGTCATTGACTAACCCTATCATTGGATCCCCTGCTCAGCCGTCTCTTTATCCTCTCCGCCTCAATCCCCCATTTGACTCTTCATCCTCGGTCTTCCTCCGTCTTTCAAAGTGACCACCTCCCTAGGTAGCCACCACCTTACCTACAATTTGTATTTAGTAATATTCTTTTGTTTTAATTAAAATTGTATAATATTGGTTTTATTCATAAAAATGTCATTATTGAAAATACAATATTATCCTATCATGTATCAACTGTTGGATTTTAATCTCATAAGAGATTAAATCCAATGGGTTTGATTGGTCAATTATTGAAAATACAATTTGCACCTGCACACTTGATTGAAAAATTATCTTTTCTCTTACAAAACACAGTTTTAAACTTGTCCCACATTGGAAAATTATAAGCTTTGTTTTCAGTATTTTTAATAGGAGCTGATTTCCACTCCTTAGAATTAGTAGAGGAGAGTATGGGGGTTCGATACCGCGCAATGTGCATGGCGCAATGAGGCGCTTTAGAGGTGCACTTTGCTCGCACTTCGCACGCACCCGCGTGGCTCACGAAGGGCGACTTTGGTTTTGGTGCGATGCTAACCGTTGATCACCGTTGATGATATCAATGGTCACAATTCGATCGGTTGTGATCAAGAGTCACAATTCAAAGTTAACAGTCATTAACTGTTAACTACTTTTTAAACAGTCACGATGTTTGAAATTGTGACTATTCAAGATGCCTTCTCTGAACCAGCACCTACATTTTCTTCATACCTCTTCATAAACTATTTAAGGAGCATGAATCAAACTCCAAAAACACACAATTTCAAAATTCACTTCTCTCTCTCTCTCTCTCTCTCTCTCTCTCAGTCCAGTCTGCTACAGTTTAACAAAAGGTTTCTTCGGAGATTCTTCAACTTTGCTGGTTGCAGATTCTCACCCAAGAATATGTTGTATCATGGGAACGGATTTGCTTGTAACCCAACAGCAAACTCAGTGAAACTGAGTGGGGGAAAATAACGTTCTAAAGACAGTGTCTTCAGACGCACCTCAGAGCTTCTCCTTCAAAGTTACAGTGACCCCATTTTCCCAACAATTTTAGAACATTATTCTGCAATGGAGGCAGAAGCAAGCATAACTTCGATCAAGATGATGAACCAAGATCTTGTTCGACTAGACCAATTCGATGGAGCAAATTTCAGCTGATGGCAAGACATGATGATCTTCTTTCTGACCACATTAAAACTATACTATCTGTTGGACCAAAATTTGCAATCACTTCCTGAACCCATACTGGAGCAAGTTTATGAACTACATGTGATAGTCAACAAAATTTGATCCCTTGACATCATCTTCCTGAATCTTTCCAAGTGGGAGCAATCATTGCCAAACCTCCACTCTCTTGGAAGGATTACAAGAAGAAGCTTCTGCACAAAGCTGAAGAACTTACCTTGGAGCAAATTAAGCAACACCTTCGTATTGAAGAAGAGTCTCGGATTAGAGACAATAAGGATAAGACCCTGGTCGGTATGCTAAACTCTAAAGTCAGTTTTGTGGAAAACGGATTGAAGAAGACTAACCCTGCATTACAAGTAAAGATGAAGGATGGGAACTTCAAGAAGAGCAACAATAAGGAATGATCCTGCTATGTTTGTGGAAAGAAGGGGCATTATGCCCGAGTTTGCCAACATCGGAAAGGTGGAACCAAGTCTGGAAACATGGTAGAAGACTATCTAGTGGCCATGATTACTGAAGTCAACATGGCAAAATCGTCTTCTAGATGGTGGTTTGATTCAGGTGCCACAGTCCATGTTTGCAAGGACAAGTCCTTGTTCAAGACATATGAAGAAGTGACTGATGGTCAGGAGGTACAAATGGGAAACCAAATATGTGCCAAAGTTGTTGGAAGAGGCAGCGTAGAGTTGAACTTCACTTCTGGAAAGACACTGACTATCTTGAATATTCTCCATGTTCCTGACATTAGAAAGAACTTGATCTAAGTAAATCTTGTTTGTAAGAGGGGATTCAAAGTTGTCTTCGAATCCGACAAACTAATCCTATCCAAGAATGGGATGTTTTTGTAAAGGGATATGGTTGTAATGGTATGTTCAACTTAAGTATTAATGAAGAAAAAATTTTTGCTTATATTGTTGATTCATTCTCTTTATGGCAAGATAGATTAGCACATTTGAATTTTAAATCCATAAAAAACATGAGCAAACTTGGTATAATTGCTTACAGTAATGAATCAACTAAAAAATGTGAGACATGTGTAAAATCTAAAATGTCTAAGAAACATTTCCCTAGTGTTGAGAGAAATTCTCATCTTTTAGAACTAATTCATTCTGACATCTGTGAACTCAATGGCATATTAACTAGAGGAGGTAAGAGATAATTCATAACATTTATAGATGACTTTTCTAGGTACACCTATGTCTATCTTATGAGAACTAAGGATGAAGCCTTTGACATGTTTAAACTGTACAAGACTGAAGTTGAAAATCAACTAAAAAAGAAAATTAAAATCCTTAGAAGTGGTAGGGGTGTTGAATACTTTAAAAATGAGTTTAATTATTTCTATGAAGAATTTAGAATAATACATCAATGTTTTGCTCCCTATACCCCTCAACAGAATGACCTGGCCGAAAGAAAAAATAGAACACTTAAAGAAATGATAAATTGCATGTTGTTAAAAGCTAATGCACCCTTAAACCTGTGGGGGGAAACACTCCTAACAGCCTGCCATTTACATAACAGAATTGTTTATAGAGTTAATAACAAATGCCCATATGAATTATGGACAGGAAGAAAGACTAATTTAGCATATCTAAAAGTGTGGGGGTGCTTAGCATATTATAGAGTTACAGATCCTAAAAAAACCAAGTTAGGACTCAGAGCTAAGAGAAGTATGTTTGTTGGATATCCAGAACATAGCAAGGCCTATAGGTTTCTAGACTTAGAGTCCAACATAATAATTGAAACTAGAGATGTTGAATTCTTTGAAAATAAATTATGTTCTGAATCTACAGAAAATGAATCCATAGAAAATGATAGAGAACCTGAAAGAGAAACTCATATCTTAATACCTATTGAAAATAATGAGACTGGAAGAAGAAATGACACAACTGTAACACCTACAATAGGACCTAGAAGAAGTCAAAGACAAAGAACAGAAAAACACTTAGGTTCAGATTTTATCTCTATTCAGTCAATTGCATTTTTGGTTGAGGCTGATAGAGAGAAGATTTTAAATAAGATACCTATTGTCCTAAACATTGAAAATGATCCAAAAACCTATAGTGAGGCCATAACCTCTAGAGATGCTGCCTTTTGGAAGGAAGCTATAAATGATGAAATGGATGTTTAGAAGAAAATACAATACCGTGGAACTGTACAAATTTTTAAGGCTAGTTGGTAGCCAAAGAATTTAGTTAAAAGGAAGGGATTAATTACTTTGACACCTATGCACTAGTGGCTAGAACAACTTCTATTAGAACACTCATAGCATTAGCATCTATTTATAGCTTATTTGTTCACCAAATGGATGTTAAAACTGCTTTCTTAAATGGTGATTTAAATGAAGAGGTTTATATGGAACAACCAGAAGGATTTGTTCTTCTTGGAAATGAGAAGAAAGTCTGTAAATTGGTTAAATCACTATATGGATTAAGACAAGCACCTAAACAATGGCATGAGAAATTTGATTATTCCATTCTAGCTTTTGGTTTTAAACATAATAGTGCTGATAAATGCGTCTACTCAAAATTCACTAAAAACTATGGAGTAATTATATGTCTTTATGTTGATGATATGCTTATTGTGGGTACAAATATGGTTGGTATAAACTACTTATCATTTGTCTTCAAGATGAAAGACTTAGGAGAAGTAGATACCATATTGGGAATAAAAGTTAAAAAGCATAGTAAGGGCTATGCATTAAGCCAATCGCATTATATTGAGAAAGTACTTGAGAAATTTAAGCATTTAGGGTTTAAAGAATATAACATGCCATATGATTCTAGTATAAAGCTAGTAGAAAATACTAGTAGAGCAATTGCACAACTTGAGTATGCTAGTGCAGTAAGAAGCTTGATGTATGTTATGCTTTGTATCGAACCTGATATTGCATTTGTAGTAAGTAAACTAAGTCGGTTTACAAGTAATTCCGGTGCAGAGCAATGGAAGGCAATTGGGAGAGATCTTAGGCATCTCAAGAGAACATTGGAATTTGGATTGTTTTATTGTGATTATCCAATTGTACTAGAAGGGTACACTGATGCAAGTTGGATTACCGGTAATGGAGATAACAAGTCCACCTCTGGATGGATTTTTGTCCTTGGTGGGGGTGCGATCTCTTGGGCATCCAAGAGACAAACTTGTATATCTCACTCGACCATGGAATCCGAATTCATAGCCTTAGTGGCTGTAGGAAAATAGGCCGAATGGATTAAAAATTTATTATTGGATATAAAAATTTGGCCTAGTCCTATGCCTCCAATTTCCATTTACTGTGATAGTGAGGCAATTTTGTCAAGAGCTTACAGTGGTACCTACAATGCTAAGTCTAGACACATAAGTCTGAGACATGAATTTGTAAGGCAACTGATTCAAGATGGAGTCATCACTATAACCTGTGTGAGGTCAAGTAAAAACTTGGCCAGTCCTCTTATCAAGGGCTTGGCTAGAGAATTGGTAAGAATGACAAC
This sequence comes from Nelumbo lutea, assembly GCF_056320005.1. Taxonomy (NCBI): domain Eukaryota; kingdom Viridiplantae; phylum Streptophyta; class Magnoliopsida; order Proteales; family Nelumbonaceae; genus Nelumbo; species Nelumbo lutea. Next base: position 76,748,408 of record NC_142687.1, read on the forward strand.
CAAAGAGATGGGATTAAAACCCTTTACTTAGTCACCTGTAATGGTAATCCAACTTGAATTGGAAAACCATCAGTATTGAGTTTAATGGGTAACAACAAGTTACAACAATGTGGCTGTTAGCACTGACATTGAGAAATTTCTCCTCACAACATAAACAGTGTCGTCCGTTATGATGAGAGGTTGAGTTAAATTCTTAATGAAGTTTTGAAATGTGTCAAATAAAAGAACACATAGTGGAACTTCACTATGTGAACATAGAAGTGATGTCGCTTCTTATGAGAGTTTGGGTTTGCTCTCGGGATTGTACATGAAACCAGGAAAAGCACACGGCCATAACAGTGCTGAGAAAAACTTGAAACTCTAGCAGAGACTGGACATTTTTGTGTGTATAGGTGTCTCCGGTTTGTCTTGAGAGTAATTAGTTTAAGGTCTTACCACCAATAACTTTGACAAGGCTCTGAGATATCTATATTAACAAAAGGTTTAAGTTGATGAACACCTTTTGTATGAATAACTTTATCATAGTAGTTTGGATTGAGAGAGAACTATGTAATTGATCAATCAATGTGGGGGATTGTTGGATTTTAATCTCATAAGAGATTAAATCTAATGGATTTTATTGGTCAATTACATGAGAAATTGCACCTGCACACTTGATTGAAAAATTAGCTTTTCTCTTACAAAACCCAGTTTTGAACTTGTTCCACATTGGAAAATTATAAACTTTGTTTTCACTATTTTAATAGGAGCTGATTTACACTCCTTAGAATTAGTAGAGGAGAGTATGGGGGTTCGATATCGCGCAACACGCGCACACGCGTGTGCGCGCATGTGTGTGGCGCAATGAGGCACTTTAGAGGCGCACTTTGCTCGCACTTCGCACGCACCCGCTTGGCTCGCGAAGGGCAGCTTTGGTTTTGGTGTGATGTTGACCGTTGATCATCGTTGATGAGATCAACAATCACGATTCGATTGGGTGTGATCAAGAGGAACAATTCAAATTTAACAGTCATTAACTGTTAACTACTTTTTAAACAATCACAATGTTTGAAATTGTGACTGTTCAAGGTGCCTTTTCTGAATCAGCACCTACCTTTTCTACATACCTCTTCATAAACTATTTAAGGAACATGAATCAGACTCCAAAAACACACAATTTGGAAATTCACTTTCTCTCTCTCTCTCTCTCTCTCAGTCCAGTCTGCTATAGTCTCATAGAAGGTTTCTTTGGAGATTCTTCAACTTTGTTGGTTGTAGATTCTCACCCAAGGATCTGTTGTATCCCAGGAACGGATTTGCCTGTAACCCAACAACAAACTCAGTGAAACTGAGTGGGGGCAAATAACGTTCTAAAGACAGTGTCTTCAGACGCGCCTTAGAGCTTTTCCTCCAAAGTTACAGTGACCCCATTTTCCCAACATCAACTATTAACAATTTTTTTATACACGGATAAAAAATAAATCGTTGAAGAATTGTTATTTTTTTTGGGATCGGTTAATATCCACCACAAGTACACCAACACCAATAAATAATCAGTGAGGGTGTGCCTGTGCTCATTAAACCTATCAATGACAATGAGCCCGCTTGCGTTAAGTCAAGAGCACACTACCATGTTACTCACTCATCCCCTTAGGCTATGTTCGATTTGAAAGAAAACGAAGGGAAAGACAGGGAAAATTATACAAGGTTTGTTTCCCTCTCTCTTCCTTCCTTTTCCTACATTTTTCTTCAAATCAAACATAACCTTAAAATTCATGCAGATGAAAAAAACAGTATAAAATTATTATTTTTTTCATTCAATGAATTTTAAACATTTAGGAGAACCCAAAGAAAGTGCACTCAGGGGATCAGCACTTTGAATAAAGATAATTGGCTAAGTTTCTGTTGAAAGTTAGTTATCAAATTTGTTATATGTCATGTGATTATGGTGTTTTATTTTTATATTAATTTTTTCTTGTAGTTAACGTTATAGATTCATAATAATTAATACGAAGGTGAGATTATTTTAAGAAGAATTTGAAATGTTGGTGGGACTAAGTTAATAAGGGAGTATATAGATATATATTAAATTGAACCAAATTAAGAACCGGAATGGGAGAATAAAACATGCATGAGAATTATACTTGTCTACTTATAATGTGAGACCTAAGGAACTAGCCCCACTATTACTAAATTAATAGTAGCATAATAAGAAGACCTATAGGTTTTTCTCTATATGGCAATTTTCTTCAATCTTAAATAGAGGTGGGTAAGGATGGGATTTGCATATGATTCTCTGAATCTACCCCAAAGTAGATGGTAAGTTAATAAATTATTCAAAGATTTAATTTTAATTTTTAAAATATCTCTAAGTTTTCTTCAAATTCTTAAAATCCTACGATTCTATAATTTCATTTTTAAAGTATCCTAAATTGCAATAATTTAATTTATAAAATACCCTAAATTCTCATAACCTTATTTGTAAAATATTCATAAATTATATTATTTTTAGGTGATTTCTTTGGGGGGTGGGGGAGAGAATTTAGAGATTCCTCATTCCTGAAGAACAGTGGGTGCCTCGGCCCGGGCCGGGGGTGCTTTTCACACGTGCACGCTAGGTCGGGCTGGTGTGCGGGCATGGGCGTGAGTGCGGGTGCAAGTGCAGGTACACGTGTGTGCGATGCACCGAATCGGTTTTGCTTTTGTCAGTTTGAAAGGACACCTTTGTGTCCATTCGGGTCTAAGAACACTCTATAAAAAGAGTGTTGGTCGACCCAGTTTACACACCACAACACATTCGACAGTCTTCTCTCTTCTCTGTCTTCTCTATCAATCTTAGCATTATCTCTCTGTGGTTCGCCAAGGTTTGGTAAGTGAGTGAACACCTACCAATGGCATGTGGGTTATTTTATCTTGGCGACCGATTTGTAATCACCCGATTGCACCATAGGGGGAAATGCGATTTTAAGAAGAGTGACCAATTGGAACATTTCAAACCTCCTTTTCTTTACAAGTCGTAGTTCTGCATCACTTCACTTTTATAAGTTTTCAGTTTAGAAAGCCATTACCAATAAGTTCCATCTGCCTCCTTTATTATTTTCCATCAATCTTAAAACTGCATTTATGGAATCTATCTTTGCTAACCCTTTCATGAGAAACCGGATACTGTCAATAGTTCCCAATTTCTCTAAGATTGAACATTTCAATGGAACCAACTACAAGCGTTGGAGACAATGCCTACTATTTACCTTAGAGTAGTTAGGGGTAACCGTTGCTTTGACTAAACCAAACCCATTAAACATGGAGGAACCAACCCGTTCTATTATTGTATAACACTAGACTATAGCCGACCACCTCTGCACCAACCATATCCTCAACTACCTGTCCAATGAACTATATAATGTTTATTCTTCTTATAACTTTGCCTATGAAATCTAGAATGCATTGGACAATAAGTATGCTTTCAAAAATTCTATAAATAAAAAATATGTAATTGTCAATTTCCTGTATTTCACCATAAAAGAAGACACGGGCGTGTTTGCCCAAATAGATGAGTTTTAGTTGCTTGTGGGGGAACTAGCAAAGGAAGGCATGATACTGCCAGATGAATTCATTGTCGGTCCTTTCATTGAGAAATTGCCACGTACATAGAATGATTTCAAGACTAGTATGAACCATAAGAGGAAAGACACTACTTTGGACCAAGTAGTGGTCCGAATCAAAATAAAAGAAAATAATAGAAAGAAAGATGAGGATCAGTTTTCCAAAACCAATCTAGTTGAGGAAAAGACTACAAAATTCAAAAAGAATCTGAATGTGAAAAATAACCAAAAATTCAAAAAGCAACAAAAAAAAGAAAATTGCTATGTATGTGGCAAACACGAGCATTAAAAGAATGACTACTAGTATCGAAAGAAGAACAACTCTAGGAAACCAAAAGTCAACTTGACTGAGGATGTTATCGCAACTATGGTAATTGAGGCAAACTTAGTTGATAAGCCGAAAGAGTAGGTATTAGACACTATTATTACCAAGCACATATGTAGGGGCTACAACTCCTTCTATGAGTATACAACTCAGTCTGAGGGAAATCAAGTCTTCATGGGAAACTAACAAACTTCGAAGGTCATCGGCAAAGGAAATGTGCTCCTGAAACTGACTTTAGGAAAAATTCTAATGCTGAATAATGTGTTGGATGTGCTAGAGATCTGACGGAACTTGGTATCGGGAGCACTCTTTAACAAAGTAGGACTAAGCTCACATTTGAAGTAGAAAATGTTGTATTAATTAAATATAATGTTTTTATTGGAAAATGATACAATGCTGGTGGATTGTTTGTATTGAATATTTCTGATATTGTTATGAATAAAAATATTTCTTCTTTTGCTTATATTATTGAATCATTTGATATTTGGCATGCTAGACTAGGACATTGTAGTGCTTATTTAAAACGACTATGCAAGTTAGAAATTTTGAATGTTTCTATTAATTTTACAAATGAAAAATGCCAAGTATGTGTAGAAGCAAAATTCACTAAGAAACCTCATAAAAGTGTATAAAGAGAAATTGAATTATTACAACTTATATGCAATGATTTAGGAGACCTTAAATATCATGAAGCTAGAGGAAAAAGATACTATGTAACATTTACAAACGACTTCTCTAGATAAGCAAAAGTAGTTATACTTAGATAAAAAAATGAGGCTGATCAAGCTTTTATAAACTATAAAACTGAAGTACAAATCAGTTAGCAAAAAAATAAAAAGACTTAGAACAGATAGAGGGATAGAATATGATAGAGAAACCATTAGAAAATTCTTTGAAGAAAACGGAATCATACATGAAACCACAACCCCTTATCAACCTGAATCTAATGGAATAGCAGAAAGACTTAACAGAACACTAAAAGAGATGATGAAAGCTATACTAATTAGTTCAGGTGCACCTCTAAACTTGTGGGGGGAAGTAATCCTAATGGCTTGTTATTTATACAATACAATACCACCCAAGAAGAAAGGACAAAAACCTTTTGAACTTTGGCATAATAGAAAACATAGTTTAAACTACCTAAAAGTTTGGGGCTACTTAAGCAAAAGTTGGAATACTTAAACCTAAAAGAAAGAAATTAGGATGGAAAACCTATGACTGTGTGTTCATTGGATATGCACAAAATAGTGTAGCTTATCGATTCCTTGTAATTAAAACAATTGATAATATTGTAGAAAACAATATAATATTAGAGTATCGAGATGCAAAGTTCTTTGAACACATCTTTCCTTAGAGAAAAGAAACAATAAATAGGGAACCTTCCCAAATCCAAAGCAAAAACCAAGAACAATTTTTGTTTACACTACTTAGGTTTTTCTCATATTTTAGAAGGTTTTACTGATGCGAATTGGATTTCAAATTCAAAGGACAGTACTTTCACGAGTGGATATGTGTTTACTTTAGGTGGATGAGCAATATCATGCCGCGTTTATTGCTCTAGAATTGATATAGTGGCTAAGGAACTTATTAGCAGATATATCACTTTGGCCACGGCCGGTTCTATTTATGTCACTCCATTTTGATAGCCAAACAGCAATAGCCAGAGCCAACAACAAGATTTACAATGGTAAAAGAAGGCACATCCGCTTAAGGCATAACCTGGTAAGACAATACCTCAACGAAGGTATGATCGTTTTGGATTTTATTAGGTATGAAAAAAACCTTACAAATTCGTTAACCAAACCACAAACTTCTAAGGTGAGTTATGAGGCATTGGTAGGAATGGGGCTAAAGCCCGTTAGATACGTCATTAGTGATGGACACCTAACCTATGTGAAAGGAGATCCCTGAATTAGGTTGAATGGGTAAAAACAAATTGCTAGATAACTTGGGAAAACATTATTAGTTTGTGTCCCATTTTAGATGTTGAGGTAAGATAGTTCTCACTGCAACTTGAGGAGGTTGAGCATGAGGCTCTTAATCAGTTAAGAATAGTGTGTGCAGGGTATGCTAAATAACTGATCTAAGTGAGTGTGAAGTTGGCCATTTCTAAGAGAGATTTATGGATGACTCTCTAAAACACTCATGATTCTAAGAGGGGAACATGGCTGAAATGTTTCAAACCAAAAGAACCACTAAAGAATTTGTGAGTTGAGTTGGTTGGTAGGTTAGCTAGTTACGACAAAGAGGAAATGTTAAAAGAGTCTGACTCCACTCGCACTTTGTAACATAACCTATTATACCTAAGTGTTGATTAAAGTCCAAAAGACATCACCATGAATACTATTATCACCGCAATGCTTAAATTGTTTTATCTTTTTAAAATTTTGAATCTTATGGGGGATTGTTGGAAGGAGATCCAAAATTTCAAGAATCTCTCTCCTCCCTCTCTTGTTTTTGAGTTTTTGTCTTTTCCTCTTCCTACTCTTGAGTGCATGAAAAGACTCTTTGTCCCACATTGCTTGGGAAAGGAGTAAAGGTAGAGTATATCTATAGTTTTGCTCTATGGGTAGGGACCCATAGGAGGAAAGCACTATAGATTTCCCAAGCATGTGAAGGGGGGTTAGGGGTGCTTTTCATACGTGCACGCCAAGCCGGGTCGGGTCGAGGTGTGGGTGAGGGTGAGGGTGCGTGCCGACCTAATTTACACACCACAACACATTCGATAGTCTTCTCTCTTCTTTGTCTTCTCAGCTCAATCTGAGCATTATCTCATTGTGATTCGCAGAGGTCCGGTAAATGAGTGCACGCCTACCAATAGCCTGTGGGTGCAAATTCCGTTTTAAAGAGAGTGACCAAGTGGCACAACTTAGCCCTCCTTTTCTCTGCAAGTTCTCAGTTTCACAGTTTTACATCACTTTACTCCTATAAGTTCTCAGTTTGAAAAGTGATTACTGATAAATTCCATCTGCATTCTTTATTATTTTCCAACACATCCTCTTGCCATTCTTACCCCTATTCCCAAAGACAATAAAATGCTATTTATTGGATCCACAACCTACGCTTCTATCAACCGGTCAGGTGGGCCCATTGAGCGTTTCATAGTGATAACCCATCCATGTATGATCTAGTAGAGGGAATTACCAATCCCGCCAACACTGGTGGTTTCTTTGTGTTTAATCTGTTTTTGGTTAATATAGTAAAAATCGAAAAATGATGAATGAAAGACTTGTAAACAAGGACAAGCTGGAACAAGCCCATATACACAAAACGATGCAGTGGGCAAAATTATTAGCATACAAACACTAGGCTACAAGATTATATTGTGACAAATAGGTATTGTGCGGTGGAGATGAAGACAACGTGGGTTGTAGGTTCATTAGACACCGATTCATCCGTGTGGGTGTCTTTATACTGTATGGATTTCTGAGCCTTCAGGCCAAGCTTAAGGAGACAAGTAGTAGGAGGCCAAATTCATTAGGGCATGTCACCCCATTTTTGTCTCTCCATGTTGGGTGGCTTTGCTTTTTTTTTTTTTTAAATTCATCATTGATAATTAAATGATTTGGTTAATTAGTTTTGAGACAATGACTGATCAGTCCAGCTCAGAATTTTTTAGCTCCACCGTATAAGAAATGAATTCTGACCATGGATTGATGTCAAATTTACGGGCAGAATACGATTTATAGGAGGCCGGGGCTACTATGGGAAACTGTAATTCAAAATTCTGCATTAGGCTGCATTATACTTAATCCATTAGTTTTTTTTGGTATTAGTTACTGTTGGACACCTTATTATTCTTTTAAGTGAACAGTACAGTATCACATTAATAACTTTTTCTTCAATAATAGCAGGATTCGAAACCCATCACCGCTGGGACATCCAGCGCACCATGCTAATTGAGCATGGTGCGAATCTTTGTCTAGAGCAAATGAGAGGAAATGGGAAACATAATCCTAAAAGAAGGATCCAAGTTGTCTAAAGCTGATTTAGAAACTTGGGCTGTGTTTGGTTTGGTTTGGTTGTAAATGTAAAATATGATAGTATAAATGATTCGGGTGCAAATTCTGATTTATTTTTATTTCAATTTTTACCTTATTTTGTTCAATTTAAGTGCAAATGAAGTAAAATAAGACGTGAAACTGAACGCAGCCTTAGGTTTCAGCTTTCAAACAAATGTATGTTGTTAAGCAGAAAAAATAAGATGAAACAGACTTAATTATATGGGCCATAATAATTGGCGGATATGAAAGAATTCCGATCGCTATATCCAATAATACCAGGCCCATAAGACATGAGCTTTAGCGATGGTTATGATCCTATCCAACAAGACGCAGACAAATGTGGTGCACATGCACACACAAAAGGATAAGAGGTTTGATTTAAGACAACACTAGCAGAGGGCCCTGTTTCGCAGGGGCTGGAATGGAATCATCACTCTGTCAATCCGTTGACCTGGTTCTTAGTTAAAAATCATTGAACCGGTCAATGATCCATTGATTTAAGTAGTTGAGCCATTGACCCGTTGAACTGTTCAATGGTTTTTGATTGTTTTTTATTTCTTTTAATCGGTCATTCAGGCAACTGATTTTGTTTTATCCTAATCTTGGTTCGTAGCCAAAAATCGTTGAATCGGTCAATGATCCATTGACCCAGGCAGTCGAACCGATGACCCGTTCAATGGTTTTTTGTTGTTTTTTATTTTTTTAATTTTTATTATCAGAATGGGCCATCCATTCAAATTGAACAGTCAAACCGTTGACCTGAAAACCAGTGGCCAGAACAGTTCTGTTTTCAGGTTGTATAAGTCATGCTCCAATGACATAACATGTATGGTAATGCTTAATTGACCTAAATGGTTGAACTGTCAACCCATTGACCCATTCAATGGTTTTTTTGTTGTTTTTTTTTTTTTTTTAATTTTTGTTGTCATAATGGGTTGTCCATTTGAACCGGACAGTTGAATCGTCGACCCAAAAACCGGTGGCCAAACGGTTCCATTTTTGGGTTGTATGAGTCACACCTTTGAATGACATAACATGTATGATACTGCTCAATGGACCTCACACACAATTTTTTGCCTATAATCTTTGTTGTTAGAACGGACAGTCTGTTCAAACTAGACGATCAAACTGCTGACCTGAAAACTGGTGGCCAAAACGGTTCCACAAATTTTTGTTTATAATTTTTTGTTGTCAGAACTAGTCGTTCGTTCGAATCAGATGGCTGAATCGTCGATCCAAAAATTGGTGGCCAGAACGATCCCATTTTCGGGTCATATGAGTCACATGCTCAAATGACATAACACATATGATAATACTTAATGGACCTCCCAAACTCAATTTTTTGCCTATAATTTTTGTTGTCAGAATGGACTGCCCGTTTGAACCGGATGATCGAACCGTCAACCCGAAAACTGATGGCCAAAATGGTTTTGTAATTTTTTACTTATAATTTTTTTTGTCAGAATGGGCCATCCGTTCGAACTATCGATTGTTAGAACGTTATTAACAACATTTATCAATACTAATAAGTAATTATACTATTTAATTAAATAATCATTAATGATAGTTTTAATAATATTATTTAGTTATTTTTAATATAACAGTAATCATTAAATTCATGAACAGGATTTATTAACAATATTCATTAAATTAATAATTACAAAAATTAAATTAAATTAACAGTATTTATAAGTAATAGTTAGTAATTATAATATTTTATTAAAGAATCAATAACAATACTTTTAATAACATTTTTAATTATTTTGAATATAACAATAATTACTATATTTATAATTTTAATTTAAAGTAAGATTTAAGTAAATATCTATTTATTAATAATATTTATAATAACAGTAATTATTAATTATAATCACTAATTATATATTTATTAAATTACTGTAATAATCAGTAATTATTATTACAATAATTATATTATTACCAGTAATTAATTACTGTTATTAGTAATTAAAGTAAAATTTAAATAAATATCTATTTATTAATAATATTTATAGTAACAGTAATCATTAATTATATATTTATTAAATTATTATAATAATCAGTAATTAATTACTGGAAATGAGTGCATGTTATTACACTATTAATTACTGTAATTAATTATTATTATTATTATTATTATTAAGTAATAATTAATTACTAGAAATAGATGCTCGCACGTGGGATCTACTCGCACGAGTAGATTCCGTTTCCTGCAGAGCACCCATATCTTTTAATATATATATAAGATATACATATAATTGGTTCGAATCACATTAAGAGATTATATCCATAATCCTGATCTTTTCTGGTTGTTAATCGATTTGTCTACTTAATGCTAATATTTATAAAGATTTGTAAACACTCTTCGCAGCGAAGCGGCACCAGTGGTCTAGTGGTGGAATAGTACCCTGCCACGGTACAAACCCCGTTTCGATTCCCGGCTGGTGCTGTTATTTTCTTCTTTTTTTTCTTTCAAATTTATTTATCTGGACCTTATGCGAAAGATAACTGGAGTGGCTTTCCCGAGCCCATTTAAGAACTGGGCTTCTGGGCTTCGTCAAGTACTATTTGCCCACTCTAATTTTGGGTAGAATGACCCACTTCAATGCATTGTCAGTAGGGGCCCACTTCAATTGTTCAACAGTTGAAGGATGAACATCGAAGAACTATTTTCTTTTTTTTTTTCCTTTCAATTTTATTTATCTGGACCTTATGCGAAAGATAACTGGAGTGGCTTTCCCGAGCCCATTTAAGAACTGGGCTTCTGGGCATCGTCAAGTACTATTTGCCCACTCTAATTTTGGGTAGAATGACCCACTTCAATGCATTGTTAGAAGGGGCCCACTTCAAGTGTTCAACAGTTGAAGGATGAACATCAAAGGACTATGCTATGCCAGAGAGGACTTGGCATGTGGCAAGACCAAAGTAATCAAGCATGGCCCGGACTCAGGCCTCATGAGTGAGCAATTATCATTACAGTGATTCGGGCGCAAGTTTTTGGGCTGCTCATTCAAATTTTGATAAAAGCCCAATCCAAGTCCGTCCAAATTGGGGTGGATACTGGAAGCTCAAACCGAGCCAAACAAAATCAGGCTATTATTACATGACTGCTATACATACACCCCAGCCTTTGTTAAACTATCAGAGACGAAGTTTTCAAATTTCTAAGGCTTGGTTTGTTTGGGATGCAATTTCATTGGGAGTGTAAATAAGTTGAGAGAGCAAATTATTATTATTGTTATTATTTTTACTTTTTCTTTCAGGTTTCACTCTGTATTAATTGTTTGTTTGCATTGCAGAAGGTGTGAAGAAAAACTTGAAAAAGAGCAAAATGAAACCCAAAGTAAATTAAATACATGGCTTTCTTTTATAGTCTTTTGTGGTCTCAAATTGCTCTGAGAATTTTCCTTTTAACCTAACCTAAGGTTGTGGCACAACTTGTCGGGAAATTAAAAGAAAACTCAAAATGTTTGAAATAATGAAAATAACACAACTAAAGATTTCCGAACTTTTCCTTTTCTTTTACAATTCTCATTCGCTTTGGGAGGTAGTTCGGGGTATATGAATTAAAGAATAAAGAAGGAGAAACATTTAAGACTTCCGGCTTCAACTCCTAATATCCTATTTCACCAATTATCAAACATCTGGTGAATTTGGGTTGGACTTGCAGTCTCATCACAGCCCACCCACCAATGGAAAGGTTCACCAGTTTTTCCGGTCCCACCCCCCGGCCATTTGGTAACAGATCAATGTAGCAGTGTTTTATTTTTGTGGGTAGAAGCAATAATGTGAATATGTGAATTAGCATTAATTCTGAGCTGACACCTACTTTAACTATATTTGGAAGAATGATCATACCCCAGGGTCAGAATTTGTAGGTTTAAAGTACATTTGGGATAGGTGCCAGCTCAGAATTGATGCCAATTCATGGGCAGGTATGGAGTATGATTTTTGAACCTTCTGAATATTTATAACTTCGCAGTAGGAATCAGAAATCTGCATTATGTCTGTCCCTACTTTTTCGAATAATAATAACTCCATTAAACAGCAGCTGGTTCTTTCAGCTACTCTGAGAGAAAAGGACTTTCAAAAAAATAAAAAAAACTAAAACATGGCAATAATTGATGTCAACAGTGAGCATGCCCACTTGTAAACATTCATCATTTCCATGACAAAAGCAATGTTTTAAAAGTCGGACTGGGTGGTGATTGAGCCATCATTCATTCTAGCTACCAATATGGGTTCAACCGTGGTTTAAACATGGAAGAATTCTATGATGTCAGTAATAAAGAGCCCCCGGCCCTGTACCTTAATTTACGACAATGACCTTTCACCGTGTAACTTAACAAAAAAAAACCCTAATCGTTTGGTCAAATGATGGAATGTATTAAACTATCAAAATATTCATTAAATTTTTTTTTTATTTTCTTTTCTTTGCCCTTTTTATCTTAAATTATTAATCCAATCCAATAATTCTTAAACTACTCACTGGTGGTGACCTTCTATTATAAAAACAAAATAAAAACCACGGGCAATGCTCATTCTTTTTGAATATCTAAACTCTCGAAGTAGTGTTTATATGCTACTTAGAATATAGCTGGAAGGTTCTAGCTAGTGTTACGCTTGGCATCAGTATAGACAGAGAAAAAAGTGTGCTGGTAATGGCATCAGTATATAAATTTTGAAGAGAATTAGTTTTTAACTTTGAAACTATTTGATAATGCTAGTTATATAAATTTGTAGTTTTCGTTACAGAAATAATAACTTTATATATAATGTTGAACATTTTATACATGAAATAGTCTAATGAAAGATATATTAAAAATAATAAAATCACAGTAGAGAAGAAAGAAGAATAATTGTCATATAATGAAAGAAAATAAACATCATTTGCAGTATCCTATTTCTACTAATAAATATGATTGTGCTTTCATGAAAATAAACATCAATGAGTGTAAATATTATAATCTAAATTAAAAATTAATAAAGGCATCATAATAATATATAAAATAAATAAAGTAAATAAACATTTACCTAAATGGTTATTAAGGAGAGTTGAATAAAATTGTACCAATCTAACCTAAATAAGGAAAGTGTATTTATCAGTTATAAAGTTATATAAATTTTCAATTAATTATTATTAAAATATTATTAATATGTTAATAATTATAAAATAAAAAATAAAATATAACATTATAATCATAATAGTAATAGTAAATGTATTAATCCGAGTCAAAGAAACTCGATCCAATTAATAAAAGCATATCAACTGATCACAACCTTATCTATAAATTGTTAAATGAGCATGAACTCTATCCTATCAATAGATTGGAACAATTGCTGATCATAAACGATTGTTGTTAGTTGGTGATCATTATAACATATATTGAAATAAATGTCAAATGGACGCAACAGTTTATGCATGTAACTTGATGGCAAAGCATAAACAAAATCTATCTTATTAACACCAAGCCACTATGGTCGGGTAAAAATGATCGTCAATAGTCAGGGATCATTAGAACATAGATTGAAATAATAGAGAACTATAACAGAGAACTACTATAAAGTTATTGAAACAACTATAATCAGAGATTAATATAAGTAAAAAACAAAGAATTTACTAACTTGACAGTTCTCTGAGTAGTAGATTTGTCACATAATTTTTTGATCAGTAGACTCCTGAATTTGGAGAGTTGTCTGACTTCTTTCAAGTGGGAGACTATATCTAAAGAGTTTGGCAGACACTTTGAAAGATCTTCGAGTTCCTTCTTTGAAGTTCCTGGTTTACAAAGCAAATTCTTGAAAATGTGTACGAAACCTATAGATGGTGTCATGTTTAATGTTCTAAATATTGGAGGTTTTGTTTTGCTAGATCTCAAATAAGGTTCATCTCTTTTTGAAAATTGCGGGTAGTGTTAAATATCAGTCATTATTAGATTTAATTAATTATTAATAGTAATTAATAAATGTAATTAATTAATTATAAATTATTAATTACTATTACTTTAGTAATTAACAATGCATCACACAACAATTAACAATAATTATTTTTTATTTAAAGACATTACTATTTGTAAAAATAATATATTTTTAAAATTGTAACTAAATGATTTTTAATAGTAATTATAATTTAAGCTATAAATAGCATAAAAATAAATTTAATTACCAAAAAATACATTTAGTTACATTTAACAATAATTAATTAACAATAATATATAATTATAATATATATACATATTTAATGAAGTAATAATTTTTGTAGTTCATTTAGTAAAAAATAATAAATAATTGAAAGCTTTAATATATATATATATATATATATATATATATATATATATTAGATGTTTTTGTAATTTCTACTTTTGTTACATATTTATATTATTTTAAAATTTTTCTATTTTCTACCATCTAAAAAAATTCTTGTATTTTTTTTATTTATTTGCAATTTTCTGTGCTTATCTATAATTTTGGTGTTTATTAATTAACAGAAAATTGCATTTAATTATATATAATTAACAGTAATTAAATTGTAACAAAATATAATGTAAAGAATAAAACTGATATAGGTCTTGATAATTAATTATTAATTGTATGTTAAAATGTAAATACTGGTATTTTAATAATTATTAATGGTTTTAATGGTACATGACCGAATACATTGTATTAATTATTAATGGTATTTAAATTATAATTAATAGTATTTTATTAAATACACTTAATATTTATGATAATTAACTATAAATTAAAAAATTACTATAAATACAATAAAATTAATGCATTTATTATTTAATAGTGCATCATACAACAATTTACAGTAATTATTTTATAATTACCAAAAAATTCATTTAATTAAAATTAATACAACAATTTACAGTTATTATTTTATAAGTAGCAAGAAATTTCACTTAATTAAAATTAATTAACATTGCATCATACAACAATTAACAGTAATTATTATTTATTTAAAGACATTAAAATTTGTAAAAATAATATATTTTTAGAATTGTAACTAAATGATTTTTAATAGTAATTATAATTTAAGCTATAAATAGCATAAAATTAAATTTAATTACAAAAAAATCATTTAATTACATTTAACAGTAATTAATTAACAATAATATATAATTATAATTGATGAAGGGTGATTTGGCCCAACCTAGCAAAAAGGGGACACGTGGACACGAACTGTCTAAGAGATGACAACTCAGCCTAGCCAGATTAGTTCACAACAATTGAGCTTGGGTATTCAATCACCTCGGCACAAGGGCCACCTCAGCACAAGGGTCACCTCGGCACAGGGTCACCTCAACGTAGGGTTACCTCGGTGCAAGGTCACGTCGGCGCATAGTCACTCAGCATCGAGGCACCTCGACACTCAATCCAGTTCGGAACTAAAAGACTGAAGTATCAGCTCGGGGCTACCAACCTGGACCATCACGTAATAATCCCAGAAGTCTCTCCAACAAACTTCAAACCTCACGGGATCACACCGCGTAACGACAAGCTTATCTTCTCCCCGCTTGGGTCGGGCGGAATTGATAATCTTTATTAATTGATAACGTTACCCCCCCCAATTAAAGCAGAAAAGGATCCCATCCAGACGAAGATCCCAGAACTGGTCCGCAAAACCTGCGAGGCCTATATAAAGGCATCAACCCCAATGACACAAGGTACGCGTGATTTTTCTACTCTCTAGCTCTCTAGCTCTCTATCTCTCTAAGCTCTCTAAACTTTTCAGCTCGCATCAGTTTACTGACTTAAGCATTGGAGCGACCTCGCCGGTTAGACACCCCGGGTTCTCTGATCCTTTCTTGTAGATTCATCTAGCTCGCTGCTCGACTGGAAGCCAAATCATCCTCTTACAAGGAGTAGTCAGATTGTGCTACATCAATTGGTGTCATCTGTGGGAACACGATCAAAAAGCCTTCTTTACAGTAATCAATTTTCCTCTAAATCAATGGCATCTTCCAGTCACGCCGGACAAAGCAGTGAGATGAACGTCTCCGAGGGGCAACCTCAACTTCCTTCAGTGTGCATCGGCTAATTCACCATCCCGCTTACCGTGACTGGGGTTCCAACACTGACCATGCCACCAAACACCACACAAGTGAATGCCCCACTTCCCCCAGTGGTAGGCCAACCTTTTCTGAGTTGTTTGTGGTTCCCCACAGAGTTGGACAGTCACAGTTTGACAACCTGGTGCAGTGTGTACGGGCCATCTAGGTCCAAACGCAATAGGTTCAACAATTCCAGTAGTACCAACAACACATATTCTACCAGCAACACCAGCAACAGTTTCCCTCACTGCCGTAGAGCCAGCCCCAAAATCCCACGAGGAACCAGGAGTTACCTCGTGGCAGAACAGTACCAGAGCATACCAAGATTAGCAGCACCAATGTCGAGCCGGTAAAGAAGCAACAACGGAGGCGTCGCAAGGCACGCCGTACTTCAGCTCAGAATAGCCATCCAACAAGGCTGAACCAACAAGAAGGACGGGATAAAGTTAAGGAGGAGGCGAGCTCGGTAGCTACAAAGGCTGCTCCTCCCCTACTTTCCAAGTCATCTCCCCTATCTCCCGAGCTCTTGGCGACCCCGATGCCCAAAGATTTCAAGATGCCTCCCCTGGACAAATATGACGGGTCTTTTTATCCTAATGATCATGTGGACTCCTTCTAGTCCCAGACGCATCTAGCTAGGGCTGACAAGCCTTGCATGTGCATGGCTTTCTCCACCACTTTCAAGGGGGTAGTTCGGACATTGTACCGGAACCTCGTGTCGGGATTGATCAAGAGCTGTGTGCAGTTCGCGGAGTTGTTTACCTCACATTTCATCACCAGCAAGAAGTGCCCGAGGTCGTAGGAGAGCCTCCTCAACGTGGTTCAGAGGGAAGGGGAGTCGATTAGAAGATACATCAAATGCTCCAACGACACTTTCCTGCAGATCCCCGACTTAGACCCGGCGGTAAGACTCACGACAGCCAAGAAAGGCATAACTCATAGAGAGTTTAAATGGCATGTGGTGGCCAATAAACCTAAAGACATCGTAGAATTCCTCAAGCTAGCTGACCAGTTCATTGGAACCGAAGAAGAAATGAACTAGAAAACTGACAACCTGGTAGAAAAAAGAAAAAGAGATAGTGACAACACAGGTAGTGACGGGCACAAAAGAAGAAAGAGTAAGTCCCCAAGCAAGGAAGGAAACAAATCTGGGAGCCGATCTCCTTTGCGATCTCGCAAGTCAGGTCGGTGCTCTAGGACCCCACCTGTTGAAAGGACGAACTATACACCTCTCAACGCTAAGCGAAGAGAAATCCTAATGGCCATCAGAGACTCCTCCTTTGTCAAGTGGCCTCCTAGGTTAAGGGGGGATCCTGCAACAAGAAACCGGAACGTCTACTGTCATTTCCATAGAGACCACGGGCACAACACGAAGAACTATAAAAACCTTCATGACAAGATAGAGGAGCTCATCCGCCATGGGTACTTGAAAAATTTTGTACAATGAGAAGAAAGAATCCAGGCAGATCAGTAGGTAGGACCGGCAGGGGGACCAGAGAAGGAATGCCCCCGAGTCCAGCAACAGGAACAACGAGCAGCTGCCACGGCAGTTGCCCGAGGAGAGACCGATCCACGGGGTAATCAATATGATTAATGGCAGGTCCATCATTGCGGAGTGTACTTCAGAAACAGGATGAACCTTAGTCCGTGAACTAGATGATGGGTTGTCGAAGCCCTCAAAATTAGTACTAGTACCACAATAAAATAATTGGAGTAAAAGTGGTACTGGGTCGAATTCCACAGGGAGCTAACAGTAACCTCTCAGCCGAATGAATATTATCACTGAGTGGGAAAATTAAATAACTGAAATTAAAAGAGAGTAATAGCAAACTAAACAAACAAGAAAAATCAGTCTTATCGAATTTTGGTTCAAGGGTTCGGGTTAGTCAATTAGCCATCGATCATAGGTAGACTCTGGTAATCTTGCAATTCAAGCATTTAACCTTAGATTTCTTAGGATAGCCATAATAAACCTTGTGTTTTTCTAATTCAGTTGATCAAACCCAGCATTCGATCAACACTTATCACTACTCCACTGGGTATGATAGCGTTCCATATTAATCAGTGATAGCATTAAGATTTGTGAAAATAGTTAAATCAAAATAACAATAATTGAGATAGCTGCAATTATCGAATCTTGTTCCATCGATTCCTTTCAGGTTAAACCATGTCAATACATTGGTCAAAAGTTGTCACGAACAATTGACCCAGAAAGATATTAACCTAATTGCTACTTGTACCACTATTCGTGACAATTACGGATCACCGAATCATGGATAGTATTAGGAAAATCAACATTAATTCAATTTGTCAAACTAAATAACATTAATCATCCAATGAAAATATGCACAAGAACCAATGAATACTTGAATTAAAAAGCAAGATCTTAAATTCAATACAGAACCTCACAATGGCACAATTGAACCTCCCCCCTTGAACCAGAAAAGAGAAGTTTAGTTGCTCATGATCTTTGAACTCTCCATGCTCTGCTTCTTGGTAGTTTGAGTTGCTTGAATGATCTCTAGGATCTTGGATTGAGTGATGCTAGAGATGGTCCGCCCCCCTCTTTATATAGCAAAGGAAGAGGGCTGTTTTCCAACTCCTTTCAGGAGATTAACTTCAAATTAGAAAGTCCTAATCTGGTTTGAGCTAATCCTATCCAATCTCTTATCTAGTGATCTAATCCAATCTTCTTATCTTGATAGGATTACATTCAAGAATTTAAATCTAATAAGACTCTATTTCTGGATGTTACATTCGAAATTGGGGCTCTTGGCTCTTGAATTCAAATTGGGTTGCTTTAAGAACTTGGGCTGCCACAAGGCTCTTCTGCGAGTTGGGCTTCAGTTGTGAAATGGGCCTAGCTATGAACTTGCTCCGACTTCGGGTCCGGCTTCGTATTTGACACGTATCGAATCTGTCAAAACCCAAAACATAAAAGTTGTGGGCCTTCCTTTCATCCTTCTGATTCCTCTCAAATTGTCCAATTCGGAGTCCGGAATTGAGAGTTATGCCCAGATTATTGACTGTTGCCGAAACTGTGAAAAATCATCCGAATTGCCCTGTTTTCTTCCATTTGCCTTCTTTCTTGCCCTGAATCGAAATACAAGAGTAATGAGTCCATTTAAGTGCTAAATTGACCTAAAAGAGTGAATATTAGGGGATAAAAATAGGGTACTTTTTAGTCTCATCACTAGAAAACGAGGAGTAGAACCCACCAAAGTGACCTCGACTTGAAGAACCAATTTGCTTCTCGGAAGACGATGCACGCGGGATCCAGTATCCTCATGATGATGCTCTGGTGATAAAGCTGAGGCTCAACGACTTCGAAGTCAAGCGCATCCTAGTGGACTCAGGTAGCTCGGTAGACATATTGTTCAAGGACACCTTCGACAAGTTGCAGCTCCAAAAAAGCGATTGAAGCCGACAGATACTCCCCTGGTAGGCTTCAGTGGCGAGGAGGTCAGACCTCTCGGGCGAGTCTCAGTACCCATAGAGGCTGACACGTGGCTGAATATCGTGAGGTTTGAGCATATGTTTTTGGTGGTCGCAACTACCTCTCCTTACAATGTCATAGTAAGTCGACCCATTACACACGCCTTATGTGCGGTAGTATCCACCTATTATCTGTCAATGAAGTTCCCAACGGATTATGGAGTAGGGATTGTGCGAGGTGACCAACTCGAATCTCGCAAGTGCTACATAGCCCCCCTAAAGCGGAAAGCAAAGTTAGCAGCTGACATCGAGTTTGAGTGACCAACGGAGTATGCTGACGAGCGAGCTGCACCAATAGAAGAGATGATCCACATCCCGGTCTCAACCGATGACCCAGCCAAGACACTCTAGATCGACGCTTCGATTGAGGATCCACTTTGCTCTCAGCTGGTAAGCTTCTTAATACAAAATTTAGATATATTTGCTTGGTCTGCGGCAGAGATGCTTGGAATAGATTCCAAGGTTCTAACTCATAAGTTAAATACCGATCCCTTGGTCAGGCCAATTAGATAGGAAAAGCGCAACCTCGCCCCAAAACGTTGGAGGATAGTCGATGAAGAGGTTGGGAAGCTCTTAGTGACAGACTTCATCAGGGAAGTTCATTACCCGAGCTGGGTAGCTAACCTAGTTCTGGTAAAAAAGGTCAACGGCAAGTGGCGCATGTGCATCGATTACACCAACCTAAATAGAGTCTGCCCGAAAGACTGCTTCCAACTACACAAGATCGATCGCCTAGTGGACGTGACCTCAGGGCATGAGTTGTTGAGCTTCCTCGACGCCTATTCCGGTTACAACCAGATTAGGATGGACCATGCCGACGAAGAAAAAACTGTCTTTATCACTGAACTCGGGTTGTATTGCTACAAGGTCATGCCCTTTGGATTAAAAAATGTCGGGTTAACCTTTCAAAGACTTGTAAACAATATTTTTGAGCCGTTAATCGGCAATAAAGTTGAATGCTATGTTGATGACATGGTCGTGAAGACACAATATTCAAAATTTTTGTTAGATGATTTGCGAAGTGGTTTTCAAATTTTACGAAAATATAATATGAAATTAAATCCTAACAAGTGTGTCTTCGGGGTCACCTCGGGTAAATTTTTGGACTATATAGTTAACCAATGTGGCATCGAAGCCAAATCGGAAAAAATAAAGACCATCTTAGATATGAGACCACCTCGCAAACTAAAAGAGGTTCAGAGGCTAAATGGTTGGATAGCCGCCCTGAGCCATTTTATGTCTAAATCAGCAGATCGCTGCCTACCCTTTTTTAAAGCCATAAAAAAGAGTAGAGACTTCAAGTGGACTGTAGAGTGTTAGCTCGCCTTCGATGAGCCTAAAAGATACTTAGCTAGCACCCTAGTTCTGACCCGACCCAAGGAAGGGGATGTTTTAAAGCTGTACCTCCCTGCGAGTGACGAGGTGGTCAGCATAGTACTAATCGAAGAGGTAGATTGGGTCCAACAACCCATCTACTATGTTAGCAAAGTTTTGTAGGACGTAGAAACCAGGTACCCGGAGATCGAGAAACTAGCGTACATGCTAATCATAGCAGCTTGCAAGCTTCGTCCATACTTCCAAGCCCACACCATCATCGTCCTCACCAACAAGCCTCTGAGACAGATCCTGCTCAAGCTCGAGGTGTTTGATAGATTGACGAAGTGGGCTATCGAACTAAGTGAGTACGACATCCGGTATGAACCTCGGATGGCTATCAAAGCCCAAGCCTTGGCCAACTTTGTGGTAGAATGTACATTCAGTACTGCAACTCCCGAGTTGACTAAGCTCGAACAGACGATGGAAGTGTCAACTAGTACGGCGCTGGTCCTGGTCAGAGCAGGTCCAACCTGGGACGAGGAGCCCTGGATTCTCCACGTCGACGGCTCGTCGAACCAACAAGGAAGCGGTGTAGGAATAATTCTGTACGGCCTAAGCGAGGTGAAGCTAGAATACGCACTCCGATTTGGGTTCATGGCATCGAACAACGAACCAGAGTATGAAGCATTGGTCATTAGGCTCACCTTAGCAAGGGAAATGAAGGCAAAGCACCTCATCATATGCAGCGACTCTCAACTTGTAGTCAACCAAGTCAGCGGCGAGTATGAAGACTGCGACCCCACCATGGCTGCTTACTTGGCCAAAGTTAGGGAGATGCTGCGCGACTTCATTTCCTGCTTCATCAGACAGATTCCAAGGTCCGAGAATGCTGAGGCTGATGCCTTATCCCGATTAGCCAGCACAAGCTGCAACACCATGCAGACCGTGTATATAGAGGACTTACCTCGACCTATCATTCTCGGGGGGGGGGGGGGCAGGAGAGGTCGCTCTTGTAGCACAATCAGAACTGAGCTGGATCGACTCACTCGTGAGTTACCTGCTTCACGGGACCCTCCCTACAGAACACAATGTGGTGCAAAGGGTAGAGCGCCAGTCGGCTAAGTACGTCATTATAGATGAACAGCTATACAAAAGGTCCTTCACGCTCTCCTACTTGTGCTGCTTGTGACCCTCAGAGGCCAATTACATACTCCGTGACACCCATGAAGGCTTGTGCGGCAGACACTTGGGGGGCAGGGCTGTCACACAGAAGGCGTTACGATAGGGCTACTACTGGCCCACGATGAAGGCAGATGCACTCTAGCTCGTCAAGAAGTGCGATAAGTGTCAGAGGCACACTAACATCCACCACCTACCTGTTGCCGATCTGAAATACCTCACTAGCCCGTGGCCCTTTAAATAGTGGGGAATCGATATACTTGGCCCATTCCCTCCAATGACAGGATAGAGGAAGTTTCTAGTCATAGCAGTAGACTAAGTGGGTGGAAGCTGAACCTCTATCAACAATCACAGCCCGCAACATACAAAATTTCTTTTGGAAGAACATAGTATGTCACTTCGTGCTACCTCGAGTACTCTTCTCCAATAACGGGAAGCAATTCGAGGATATCAAGTTTTAGAATTGGTATGCCGAAATGGGAATTCAACAAAATTTCACCTCGGTGGCACACCCCAAGGCGAATGGGCAAGAAAAAGCCACTAATAGAGCCATACTTTGTGGACTGAAAACTCGCTTAGCTCGAGCCAAAGGGTTGTGGGTACACAAACTACCTAGTGTACTCCAGGCCTACCGGACTACCATCAAAACTGCCACAGGTGAGACTCCTTTTAACCTCACTTATGGCACAGAATTAGTGATCCCGGTAGAAATCGAGATGCCTACACTACGCTTGGAGGCCTACGACGAAGAGACGAATGATGACGAGCTCCGTACCAACCTAGACCTGGTGGAAGAAGTACGAGACTTGGCATACATATGGACTGCAACTTACCAACAAAGAGCAGCTCGATACTATAACGCCCTAGTAAAAAAGCGACATTTCCACGTCGACGACTTGGTTCTTCAGAAAGTTATGGTACCTGAGCCCGGTGTCGGTAAGCTCAGACCGAATTGGGAAGGTCCATACCGATTAAGATGGGTATTCAGGGAAGGTACGTACGAGCTCGAGACTCTAGAAGGGAAGCAAGTACCTCGAGCGTGGAACATCAGCAACCTAAGAAGATATTACTTGTGATCACCGAATTGGAGAAAGGACTACGAGTCACTCCCGAAAGCCCAAAGGCCATGATGCCGAGCTGACATAAGACCTTGGCACTACAACAAGTCCCAGTCGCCTCTTCGGCATGGGCAGACAAAATCCCAGTCGCCTCTTTGGCATGGGCATACAAGTCATAGTCGCCTCTTCGGCATAGGCAGACAAAGTCCTAGTTGCCTCTTCGGCATGGGCAAACCAATTCGCATACCTGAGGCATAGACAGTTTAGGTACAAACCCTACTATGTCTAACCCACCTCGGCATATAACAATAGGTTGGTCCCATTTGAAGCCAGGCCCGATGGCTTGACATTAAGGGATATCGACACCTAAGCGAGTAGCCCATGCGCAGATAGGTCGAGTACATACCCTACAGTGTCCACCCACCTCGGCGTACAATAATGAGAATTTACCCCTACTCGGAGTCTAGCTCATTTGCTTGATAGTTCGAGGTAACCAACATTTAGAAAAAAATTTCTCCTATTTGGTATAGTTTGTCAGTTCATAATTTATTTACACTTAGAAAATTTCTTGCACAGAGATAGCCAAAATACTTGTATTTCATTGATGTAAAGTTTTGAGTACAAAAAAAAAGAGAGAAACTTTCACTATGAACTGAACTCGAAGGCTCGGGGTATACATCATAAAGGATCAAGAAGAGACTTCTAATCATCTCGGGGCTCCTCGTCCTTGGTAGAGGCTTCACCAGCACCGGTCTCCTCATCATCATCAAACAGGTCACCGTCGCTTTCTGCTTCGGTGTCCGGATCTTGGGCAGCTTTGACGGCCATCTTCTCTATGACCCGTGAAGTAGTTATGACATTGAGGTCGAGCTAGGGTAACTCACGTCGGGTCAGCCACCTGCTAAGTTTAAAACCTTTGCGGTAGCTCGCCATCCCCACCTCGACCATCTCCCTCCGGTACTCCGCCAAAGTCTTGTACTCCTCGACAGCCTTAACCTTGGCCTCCTCCACTACTTGAAGAAGTATATCAGTCCGCTCCACATGAGCCTCGAGGTTCTCCACCTCCCTATTCAGCATTGCCTCCCGATCTACGAGCTCCTTTTTCAAGGCTGCCTCACGCTCTTCGAGCTCCTTCTTCTCAGACATTAGCAGCATGATCAACTCTTTCTTAGCCCGCGTGTCCTTCTTTAGTTGGTTATTATCGTTGCAGGCTAAGTTCACCTCGGACTGATAAGCCAAGGCGTGGATGGCAGAATTCACCTACCAAGAGAAGAAAACAAGCGTCAACATATAAAAAGCGAAGTACAAGACAGATCGAAGAAGACAAGCCCGAAAAGTTACCACCATGCAGTGAGTAGCTGCTCGGGTTCCGAGATGAACAACTGGCAATTTGGCCCAGCTAGCAACCTCCTCGGCATACACTACGCCTTTGCTTTTGAGGAGGCTGAATTTTGGAGTCAGAATGCTCCGAGCTACATTGTCGCTGCTTGTAGAAGCGGCAGCTGCCGGGGTGGGCTTTGAAGACGTAGCCTCCTTGGGCACACGGGGCGGGGAGAGCTTGCCCGTTTTCTCCTCGACCAAGTCTACCACAGGAGGTTGCTCGGTGGTTGATGGCTGCTCGGGCTTTGGAATGGCAGTCGGCGGGGACTCAACGTGAGCTCTTTTTG
The DNA here is from genome assembly GCF_056320005.1 of Nelumbo lutea. NCBI lineage: Eukaryota > Viridiplantae > Streptophyta > Magnoliopsida > Proteales > Nelumbonaceae > Nelumbo > Nelumbo lutea. The sequence goes on from NC_142687.1 coordinate 76,773,088, forward strand.
AAGCTTTCTACTTCTTCCCCTTCTTCATACTCCTGAAGAGTTCGTTCGTGGGGATGTCCATAATAGTTGCAACAAAAACAAAATGACAGAAACAATACCGAAATAAAACAAAGGAAATACAATAAACAACGACCTACTAGGACTTAGACCGGCCTGCACAAGCTTCTCCTCGGTCATGATGTCTACGAACTTTGAGCCGATCTCCGCCCAAGATCGGAGCGTCTCCCTTGTCTTCAGGTCCAACTAGACACCGGGGTCCTGGATGGCTGTCCTCCAGTGGGTCGGGAAAGGCTACCTCTCAATGTTGCGGACCACAAAGTAGCGCATCTTCCAAGCCGAGACCTTGTTCGGGAACTCGTGCAAGAGTTTGAAGCCAGGACGAGGTGATAGGTAATAAGTTCGCCTGTGCTTGGGCAGAACACAGGGTGAGTTCTTTTTAATGGAAAGAATAGAGGAAAAGATGTTGAGGTCAAGAGGAAGGTTGTAGTCGTGGAAAAGAGAAATGGTGCCTACGATGTTGCGGATGGAGTTCGGGTGCAACTGGTCTATGGTGATGTTGAACAACTTTATGACTTCGACTATCAAAGGGTGAAGTGGAAGACGAAGACCAGCTACGAGTTGTTCCTCACAGATCATGATCTCGTCGTGACCACGCTCCCAAGGGAAATTACCTAAGGGGATACTGTAGACGGAAGTTGTTTGGAAGTCTGTACCGAGCTACTAGGGATAGGAGCCTATCCACTGTCGCAGTCGATCTTGATGCGAGGTGGAAGCCAGATTAATAGAGGCCTCTTGCTCCCCCCGGGGTGAGTCCACCTCAGGAGGACCGTGGACCGCAACTTGACTCGAAGTAACCTCCTCAGCAGGACGAAGTTCTACAGCCTGAGCCGAGGTACCCACCCACATCGGCTCCAGCGGATTCACCACTCCCATCTAAAAGGCTATCGAAACTAAAGCTAGACATAATGGAAAGACGCGGAATCGAAAAAGAGAGCTAGGGAAGACTCACCAAAAGCAGAGAAAGGAGGACGACCTCAGAAAGACACCAAACTGAAGAGACACTAAACTGAAGGACTCGAGTGTGATCTCAGATTGAAGATTAGCGGACTTGTGGCGAAGAAAATGAGTCCCTTGCCCCCTATTTATAGCCGGTGTGTCTGGGAATCAATGGTTGAGATCATCATGATCCAACGGCTCTTAGGAAAACCGGTTGCATGACCCTCGAGGTTGAAATCGGTTTAGCATGTGTTTTGACGTTCGCGGAGTTTATAAAACAGCGTGACGTCCGCACATACACCTGAAGCGACTTGGGTTATTCCTGGTTGAGCCAAGCGGCTGAACTGGTTCGACCAATGATTTGCCCATCAAACCGCCTAGACCTTGTGCCAAATCCACCTAGACTCATCATGAACTCCCCGCATCGAGTTGAGACCCCTAGATTGGGGAGTGGGGGGCAATTGATGAAGGGTGATTTGGCCTGACCTAGCAAAAATGGGACATTTGGACACGAACTAACTAAGAGATGACAACTCAGCCTAACCAGATAAGTTTGCAACAATTGAGCTCGAGTATTCAATCACCTCAGCACAAGGGCCACCTCGGCACAAGGGTCACCTCGGCACAGGGTCACCTCGGTGGAAGGCCACCTCGGTGCATAGTCACCTCGGCACTCAATATAGTTCGAAACTAAAAGACTGAAGTATCAGCTCGGGGCTACCGACTTGGACCATCACGTAACGATCTCGGAAGTCTCTCCAACAAACTCTGAACCTCACAGGATCACGCCGTGTAACGGCAAGCTTATCTTCTCCCCGCTCGGGTCGGGCGGAATTGATAATCTTTATTAATTGATAACGTTACCCCCCAATTAAAGTGGAAAAGGATCCCATTACGACCAAGATCCCAGAACCGGTCTGCAAAACCTACGAGGGCTCAACTATATAAAGGCACCAACCCCAATAAAACAAGGTACGCGTGATTTTTCTACTCTCTAGCTCTCTAGCTCTCTATCTCTCTAAGATCTCTAAGCTTTTCAGCTTGCATCAATTTACTGACTTAAGAATCGGAGCGACCTCATCGGGTTAGCCACCCTAGTTTCTTTGATCCTTTCTTGCAGATTCACTTAGCTCATTGCCCGACTGGAAGCCAGATCATCCTCTAGCAAGGAGTAGTCAGATCGTGCTATATCTATAATTTAAGCTATAAATAGCATAAAATTAAATTTAATTACAAAAAATTCATTTAATTACATTTAATAGTAATTAATTAACAATAATATATAATTATAATATATATACATATATAATGAAGTAATAACTTTTATAATTAATTTAGTACAAAATAATGAATAATTGAATTTTTTAATATATATATATATATATATATATATATATATATTAGATGTTTTTATAATTTCTGTTCTTCTTACATATTTATATTATTATTACATTTTTCTATTTTCTACCATCTATAACATTTGCTGTATTTTTTTTATTTATTTGCAATATTTCTGTGTTTTTCTATAATTTTGCTCTTTATTCTACCATTTTTGTTTTCTGATTTTCTTTTTCAAATTATATAGTTTCTATAATTTGAAAATAATTTTTTATTTTGTGTGCAATTTCAATTATATTTGTTTAATTGTAAGTAAATAATTTTTAAATGGTAAGTAGCAGTAATTATAATTACAGTATTTTAAAGTGTAATTGACAGTATTTTGATAAGTACAATATTTATTTTATAATTATAGTATTTTAATACATTACTATAAATACAAGAAAAATAACGTAGTTATTAATTAACAATATTAACAGTAATATTTAATAAACAGAATTTATTAACAGTAATATATTTATTAATTAACATTGTTATAAATAATTACAATATTTTTAAATAAGTAACAATATTCATTAAAAAATACTATTATTTCAGTAAATATTTATTAAAAAACAGTATTATGTAACAATGCATCATACAACAAATAACAATAATTATTTTTATTTAGCAGAAAATTTCATTTAATTAAAAAAATTAACAATGCATCATGCAACAATTATTTCATTTGAGCATGAATAACAATTTTTATGACCAAATCACCCATGAATGGCGAGTTAGAGGAAGATGGTATTTTTCATTTTTCAATTATATTTTTGTTTTTTATATTTTTAGTGGGAGGGGGGAATCCCAACATCGAACATGATGACAAAGGGATTTAATGGAAAAGTAAACCCATATATCATTTGTTGAAGGGTAAACTTTCAACAATATTTATAATATTACAGACTTATAAGACTTATTACTGAAAGTTTAGACATATTTTCAGAACTATTATTGAAAAGTAATAATATTTTCAGTAATTATTAATTATTTTAAAATATAATAAATATTCCAAAATAAACTTGAAATTGTAATAAATGTTCAGTAATTATTTTGATTTTTTATATTTTGATATTATTATTTTTATTTTTAACAATTTTAGATTTCAAAAAAAATTAAAACCAATTATCATCAGAATTTTCAGAACTTAAAACTACTAATTTCACCACATATTAGAACTATTCTAACTAATTCTCATAATAATTATTTTAATTTTTTGTATTTTGATACTAATATTTTTTATTTTCAATAATTTCATATTTCAAAACAATATTTAAAATCAACCTATTCTGGTTTTATTAATTGGTAATTAATTATTACAGTAATTTCTGAAAATGTTAAAATTTGAAAATAATAATTACTCATGGAAATAATTAAAATAAGTAATTTCAATAACCATTAACAAATTTCAGTACTTTTCAATAATTATTTTGAAATTTCAAGTTTGAAAATAATTAGTTATCATTTTTCAGTTTTTTACTTTTTCCCTGAAAAATATACAATAATTACTAACATAATAATTAACTTTTACAGTAATTACATTAATTTATAAAAAATGTGAAATTTTGAAAAGTCAGACTTATTGTAGGTAATTATTTTTACTAAGTACTGAAAATAATTACTAACATAATATTTTAAATTAAGTAACTATTAAATTAAATAATAATATTTTATTTTCATTATCAGTAATATAATAAATTCAGACTTATTGTAACAAATATTCAGTATTATAATATTATAATATTTAATTATTCAATATTATAATTAATATTATTATTACTGAAAATAAGTATAAAATGTAAATATGCAATAATCATTACTTATTTTAAATGTTTATAAATATTGAAATTTTGGTTAATGAAATTACTATTGATTAATTAAAATTAAAGGTAATTACAGTAATTAATTAACAGTATTTTGATAAATACAGTTAATATTTATGATAATTATCTGTAATTTAATAAATTACTATAAAGACAATTAAATTAATGTAATTATTAATTAACAGTAATTAATTTTAATGGATAACAACACTATTATTCATTATTATTACTGATAATAATAATATTAATAACTAACTTTACTTATATATTTATGAATTAATATGAATATTAAATGATTATAGCCAAATTAATAATTACAATTATTACAAGAAAATCCGGATTTAGCAATGGACAAAACCGTTGCTAGAAATCCCAAAAAACCGTTGCTAAAACCTTTAGCAACGATTTAACTACGGTTTTCTGTCCGTAGGGGATATTGCTGTGGCTAAAACATTTAGCAACGGATTTTGTACACCGTGGCTAAAAATATGGATATAACCACGGTTGTGGCCGTTGCTTATTGCGAAAGTTTTTGCAACAGATCAACATCTGGCCGTTGCTATAGGTTTACATGGGGAACGGTTTACACCGTGGCTAAAAATAATATGAAGTTTCTTGATTAATCGACGATAGCAACGGTTTTAAATAAACCCTTGCTAACATTGTATCAATAATGTTGCCATATTGCTTTTTATAGCATAATTATTTTGGAAACAAGCTTGTGAAACTGTAAAAATACTTGCTCTGACCTATACAAAGAAAGATTGTACCAATAATATATTTGAAATGATAAAACAATTCTCAAATAAATATCGCCCCATCTTTTATTGAATACAAAATATCCATATTTAATATGGTTCAATAGTCAACATCAAATCTTTTTAATTGATAATTACAAAAATAAAATAAAATATCTCCATCATTGCATCTGAAATCTACTCATATATATGTATAATGCGTCCTCAAGACCTTTGTTGTGGATCAGAAACTTCATCTGTCAAAACCATAAAAAAAAACTAAATAAGTATTGATTTAAAAAATTAATATATTAATTAATTAATATAAAAATTCTATATACATTATACACATACCATTCAAATAATCCAAGCAATGTGAGATCCAAACCCCAAGGGTAATCATGTTTAATTATACTGATCTAACTCTATGCAAAGACTTATTTGTGAAAGAGTAATCATGTTATTGCATTTCCTCAATAACACTAACATGTGAAATTTTAACAGCATACCTGGGTGAGAGTGGGCTAGTTAGTTTAGGTTTCAAGGGGCCTAGAACTTGGGTAAGAGCAGTGGATTTAGTTTGTTTAGGTTTCAAGTGTATAACTTAGGTAATTGTATAGAAAGAAAGACCTTTCCTACACTCCTACTAGGAACTATCAGCTTCAGAGTTGAGATCACTAGAAATCCAAAGCAAAAAAAAAATGTCATTGATCTCATTTAGATAGTGCACAACATCGATGGCCTTAAATCCCTAAATTCTAGTGAGGATGTGGATGGAGATATATAAACATCTTTAAGACTGTTGATTAGAGCAACAACCTTTTCTATCTTGATAATCCTAAATGTGCATTTTAAATGTAAATTCCAGTCCCACCACATTCAAGATTTTATTTTCTAACCATTTTACCCACCCCAAAACTGATCAAACAAGGTCAAAGTTTCCATCTCAACTTACCCATGTTGACAATTCACACTTTTACAAAAATATTAGTTACCACATGCCAATAAACCGATGTTAAGATATGTGAACTCGAGATATTGTTTAAGGAAGCATACAAAATGTAATTTTCATAGCATCATGAGAGAGGAAGGCATCAAAAATTTGAAGGGAGAAACCAAATAATCAAATGAGCAATATAAACATATTTGATAAATTGTGCTTCATTTGATAAATCTACATCAGCTTTGGTGTAGAAAAAAAAGGAAAATCAGGAAGAGAAATAATATGAGAAAAACTCAAGGCAGTAATAAAAATTTTAATTATTTTCTAGAGAAGCAAAGATGGGCCTTCTGAGAGCTTCGAGTCATCCATGTAACCAAAATAAGGCTGATGGGTTAATGCTTTAGGTGCTAACTGCAATTCTAAGAGTTTCCTCTCAAGTTCAAGACCTTGTTCATGTTCTTCTATTATTTGCTTTCTGAGCATTCTGGAGTTATCAGAGTTTGGGCACTAGAAATATATGTATATCAGAATGACTGAAAAGGAATCGTGTAACCAACCCCAAATAGTTAGCTGTAAGTCCATTTGAGTTGAGTTGGGGTCAGACAACCCTAAATGATTCTAGTTTGAAGCAAACAGGTGGAGGGAATAGACATTTTGATTTTGATTCTAATTCTGATTCTGATTCCAACTGCGAACCAAATGGATCATGCATCTCACTCATAATTGGGGATGCCAATAGGTTGGATTCAGCATGGGTTTTCCTCTACCCACCCTGATCTGACCCTTCACTACCTCCACCTGAACCTACACCACCACAAGTTAACAAGACACAAATTTTGAACCCACCCAACGCTAGAAGGTTGAACCTGATACTGATCCACCTAACAAGTGCCAGATTTATTTAAACAAGATCATGAATACACAACGAGGAACAAACAACCATAAACTTCGAACATGAAAAGATATGAGCTAACTGTGAGTATGATTCAATCATAGAAGTGCCTTAAGGGGCCATTTCTTGGTGCAATAGTAAATTCCTAGGTTGACAAGCATGAGAACAGATGTTCAAGTCCGAGAGGGGCCACCTTGAACACACACAAAAAAAAATGGCCAAAGGTTAGGTCCATATCCAGTCTACCCCTCCCATTACCCCAGGTGGCTGGGACTATCATGGGTGTAATTTCCCTTTAGGAGTACAAATCTGCTACTAAAGCTTCAGCAGCAAAAATGGTGATGAAGCACCATGGTTGATTGAGGCAGATTTATGGGGCATTTTCGTAATCATCATCTGCAGGTTTATTGAACCACATTTTTAAATTTTCTTAGCTTCTGTGCTGTGAAAAAGGGTTATTTTGAACTCCAATCTAACTTTGAATGCCAAGAGAATTATGTTTGCATCAATTAAATCAGATATTTTCAGAATTCCTTGAAATACTGTCATAAAAATTGTGCTGTGAGACAATAGGACTAAACCGTTTTCAAAAAGAGATCAGCCAGATGACCAGATGCCCTAATAAAGAATAAAGAAAGGAATTAAAAAGGAGTTAGAAATCAAAGCATACAGTGAAGGGTGGATATCTCACTTTTGTACCTCTTGACCAATTTTGTAGAACAAAAGCAACTCCTAAGATGGAAATTTAAACAGTACCGGATTCCACATTGAAACATTGGGTTCTTCATCAGCTAAAATAGGAGGGTACCAACAGCCGTCCTGTACAAAATAAGTCAATATGTTAAATCTGTAACAGAGTTACCATCAACTGCACTGTCCAAAAGTTCATTAAAAAAAGATCAGAATGAATGAGGAAAATAATGAATTTAGGAAGGATCTGCGATTCTAGTTAACCTTGTAACTCTGTAGCTAAATTTTCATATCAGGGGCTCCCTCTGCAGAACCACCAAAGTAAAAAACCAAAAAGTGATCTCTTGCAACCTAAACAAATAAAATACATAAAAATCAAACAAAATTGATTGAAATTTAGAGAAGATAAGAATAAGGGCATCTGTTTATCACCTCAACAATTGTAGAAGCATGGTAGCTGCTGAAAGGAGCTGAATCAGTAGGAAAGGTGAACTCCACTGTCAAAACCTGAACCTGCACTGTCACTCTTGTCAACCCAAGATTTTACAATTACACCAAGCAATGACCCTTATGGTCATTTTACAATCACTCTTACTAAGATCACATTTATCTCTCATCAATTCCACAACCATGTAGTTTCAACAGTCAACCTATACATGCTATCTTTCTACAAAAGAAATGATCAAAATAAGCTTGGCTTATTCCTATAGAATCGCATACATATAGCTTGGCAGTTTCAGCATTTAAATCCTTTTTAGGACCAATTTTCCACTTCTATTAAATCCAAATGCAATTATATTTCAAAGAGCCAACCACCCCAGCCACCAAAAAATGAAACAACGAAATGATAACTACTAAATTTTGACATTTATTGCAATGAGGACTTTTGGGATTTCGGATGCTTCTCAAAAAATAACTTCAGCTTAGCACTATGTCTTGTGTCCTCTGATGCTTCCATCTGATGTGGACAAATTCTCATCCACCGCTTGTTGACTAGGGAGAATGCTTAGCCTTGCGTGCCTGCAAAGTAACGAGTATGGAGGGTTTTAGTTTCCACCCACTTTTCAAGTCTGAAAAAGTTAAATTTAAACTCACTAATGTTTTCCCCGTGCCGCCCCACTAGCAGCACCGAGGGCAACGATGAGGGCAACGATTTAGCCTGATTGACAATGCTGGGTAGGTCAGCTATTCCGAGGGCAACGAGCATGTTGATCGTCTCCTTGTCCATCTCGATGACATGTCTTAATGGGAGATTCCCCTGGCACAAAGTCCATACGCCGCTTGTGCTATTCTTGTTGGAGCTTCAAAGATATTCTATGAACAGGGCCTCTCTGGATTCACTTCATGAGGTGGGTACAAAATCCGATGATCTTGTTGGGCAGGCGCTTCGAAGGAATAATGGCGACCTCCTCTAACATCTTCTTGTTGGTGTGGAAGTCGAAGGTCATCTGCCTCTAAACATTGAAATTCTAGTAGTGATTATATCAGGATCCTATAGTTGCTAAGCAAATCGACTTAACAAATGTTAGTGGATTGCTATTATGCATCCAGAAAACAAAAACCAAAACCCCTAGGAATGAATCCATCACAAAAAAGAATAACAAAACTACAAAGCATAATCAAACCCTAATCAACTAAATGAACTTGTGAGGTGATGGTGGCATTGAAAAAAATTGCAGAGAAATAGATTAATGGAAAGAATAGGGACGATCTTAAGCCCTAGGTTTTGTTGCTTTCGACTTGTAGAGAGATGGATCAGTGGTCTGTTCTTGCTGTTACAGATTTTCAACCATCTTCAATATGCACCCCCCTCATCGATTACTGATCTCCCAACCCAAATCAAGGTCCATCAAATTTGTTTTATCAACAAAAAATTCTTACCGGTATAAAAATCCACAAGGAAGAAGATCGACCTATTCTGATCCCACTCCTCCCAACCCAGATGACAATAGAGCCCTGTATCCTACAAATCCTTGAACAACGAACAAGCAATATTTTAGAGCATGACAGCACACCAAAGAAGAAACAGGAAAGAGTCGGTGAACAAAAGAGAGATAGAGATAGAATGGAAGACCAAAAGTACGAAGAGGAGAGCCAAGAGAGACGCGGGAGAAGTAAGGCACGCATGGGCAATTTGTTTTTTCACTTAGTTAGTTTCTAAGTGGCCAAAATTTTAGAAAATACTGCGCAATATAATAGCTATGGTTCCATTTCTAGGGATGATGTATTGCAACGGTTAGTTTTATAACCGTCTTAATATATTATAATTAAGCCACGAGGTATGAAACCGTGGCAGGGCTGTATTCGAGAAATGAATATATTGCCACGGATGATATATTCCGTTGCTATATATAATAATTTAACCACTGTTTTACGCCCATTGCGGGAAAAATTGTGGCTAAAAATCTTTTTTCTTGTAGTGTATATATCATTATTAATTATCAGTCCGAATAAATAAGTATAATAATTATCACTAATTAATTAGTAGTAAGTAATTTTTTGATTAATTATTATCAGTAATTAATTATTAGTAATTAGTTATCGTTGTTGGGAATTAATTATTAGTAAGTAAATAATCGTTATTAATTATCTCTTGGGAATTTGAATAGTCAGAATTAATGAGTATCATTATCACTAAGCATCATTATTAATAGTCCGAATTTAAATCGTTATTAATTATTTGTATTTTAAAATATAAATAATAGTATTTATTAATAATTCATTAATAAATTAATGAAGTATTAAGGTGTGTAATAATAATGTGAACTGCCCTTGAACCGGACCCAACAACCCGAGAACCCTTATAATGTGCATCAGGTATAAAACAGGTCGAACATAGACCCGACCCGACAACCCATATTATTCATCTTCTTTACCCGAACTTCATTTTGTTCAGTCATTAGAGCCAGGAAAAAAGTAGGCTTCGGCAGCCAAAAAATGGGTGATTTACCACCCTTTTCAACAACATAACAGGTTTAAAAGATAAGACAATTACAAATTATTTAAATGGAAAACTAAAAAATGAAACAAAACTAATCTAAATATATATGAAAAAATTTCAGTCACTGTTAGAGCGACCAAAACAGTAGGCTTCGGCAGCCAAAAAATGGATGCTTTACCACCCATTCCAACAAAATATAACATAAGTAAAGAAGATTTAAATGGAAAACTAAAAAATGAAATAAAACTAATCTAAATAATTAGTCGCTGTAAGAGCGACCAAAACAGTAGATTTCGCCAATAAAAATATGGGTGCTTTACCACCCATTTCAACAATATATTAGCTTAAAAATATAACATTAGCACATATTAAAGACTGCTATATTGCATTAAAGACCACAGATATTGAAAACAGAGATTGGAAATAGATAATGAAACGAAAACAAAGATTCATACCCGAAACAAAGGTTTAACGAAATGTAAATAGACTAACTAGATTGAAAGGGCTTAGTTCTCTGAATATGAAGTTTGAAGAACCGGATTGAATGTCTGTTTTCTCTAAAATTGCAGTTTCAGGCAGATTGAACTCTATACATTTAGATTCGAATGAGGATTTCAGTTTCAGGCATATTAAACTCCATACATTTAGGTTTGAATGAGGATTGAAAGCTGGCCTATTTACCCATTAAGCTCTCCTCTTCCTACAATTTAAATTGGTGGACTTCAAACTGAAATGAATGTGAGATTTTGATTTGCTGAAAAATAGGTATATGAATTACAAATTCTCTCCTAGCTCATGTATTGTATGGCCACGTTTCTAAGTGGGAACTGAATAAACTATTTTCTGGCCTGACTTCATTACTTTAATATATATATATATATATATAATTAGATAGTGCATCATAATATAAAACACAACCTTAATCAATGAGAACTTCCTTGCTAACGGTAAACATCAATGCCATATATCAACATGCAAAACCGTTTTGGTTTCTCTCTCTAAAAATTTATAATTAGGCCTCGTTTGGTCCATTGGAATAGGGTCTGGAATCAGAATTGGAATGGGTCATTCTGATTGGGTGGAATCGGAATCCCATTCCCATTCTTGTTGGAATGGCATTCCTTTGTTTGAAGGAATGGCCATTCCCTGCCCATGGTGTCAATTGTCCAATTTTGGATTGGATCCAATTTGATCCAAACCTTATCAAATTGGCTTTGAATAGTCTATTATAATTGTTGGATTGGGCCAATCCAAAATAAATTGGTCCATATTCTTATTGGTCTGAATTGGACCTAAACCAAATTTCCAATAATTCGATCATGGGGTCAAACCCTTGTCTAATTTAAAACCGACCAAAATTGAAGCCAACATAAAATCACTTTTATAAAAGCATTTTTATGGATGTACTTTTATAAAAGTACTTTTATGAAGCATTTTGACAAAAAACATTTTTACTAATACTTTTACAAAAGCACTTCTACAAAAGTACTTTTACAAAAGCACTTATGCGGTACTTTTATAAAAAACACTTATACAGAAGTACTTTTATAAAAGTACTTTTATGAAAACACTTCCACAAAGTACTTTCATAGAAGCACTTTTACAAAAGTGCTTTTTCAAGGCCAAAAGGGTGTCTTTTTGTAATTTTCATATTTTCTTCATTTTAATATATTTTTGTAATTTTTATATGTTATATTTTTTATATAATTTTTTATATTTCATTCGGTTTGGATTTGATCAAATCCAGTCCATTTACATCTTAATGGATTGGATTGTATTTGGTTTGTATTGTATTTGGACTGGATTAGGTCCAGTCCATTTGTCCGTGGACTCACATTGGACCAAATCCAGTCCAATTGACACCTCTATCTCTACCCCTCTCTTGGGAATTTCCCATTCCTACTAATTCCAATTCCCATTGTTGTAGTCTTAGGTATGTGATTCAAAAGTTTAGAGGGTTAGATTTGTCTTTTTCACTTGTTTTGCCATTTGCTTGTAATTGCACACAGTCACACATGTCACATGCTCACATAAGCTTTTGACTTTTTCCAAAAATTCAAACTTTTATTTCCCCCCACTATTGAGTCCAACTTTTCATCTCCTAGTTTGCTTGAATCCCACATGGCATAATTACAAGGAAGTGTTGAGCTTATTACTAGGAGATGACCATTCCCTTACGCTTAGTTTGGAAGGAATACAAATACAAATATGTACAGTGCAAATACATACAAAATAATACAAAATCCAAGATTTTGCGCCCTACATATTTGCATTTCTACTCCTTCCAAACTAAGCCTTATGGGGACCCAAATGGGGTGCATATACATATGGTTTCTCATGGCTTGGTGGGTGGTCAAGAACTCTCTTTCACATGCACTCCCTGAGCTGAGTTGGGGCATGGGTGTGGGTTATCCACCTACTTTTTATGACTGCAATTTTTTTAATTTGAACTGTTGTGATCTTTTTATTTTAAGTTGTTTTCATTTTCGAATTCAAACAAATCAATCTTCATTTACCTTCTAAACAAGTTGTCTTTTCGTTTGAATTCGCACCTCTTTTGTTTGACCTTTAATGGCATCTCTTAGAAGAATCACCACCTCTCTTGCATTAGGAAAACTATTTATACCCTCGCACCTTTCAGTCTCTACATTCACTCATTCTTTGCATTCTACATTTCATTTCTGAGTTGAGAAATTGCACCGGACATAATTCAAAGGAGGCAAAATTTTGCTTAAGGACAGTGTTATAGACAAGCCTTAGCTGATCATTTGAAGTGAAAAACGTTTAAAGTAAAGCTAAACCAAACAATAAAAATAGGAAAATTTAAAATAAAGAACGTTTAAAGTGAAAAAGTATAAATAAATGCTTAAAGTGAAAAAGTAAAATGACCTATCCATAAACACCGGCGGAACCAAACACATACTAAAATACAGTAAGTCTTTGTTGCTGACCCATGGTACAGGGGGTCCTATATAAAATGTGGAAAATTATAAAAAAAAGACGAAATATATATTTCATCCAAGATTGTTGTTTCAATTTATATTGTATATAATAAACAAATCAAAGTGATTTTTGACTTGCTCTTGTATATCTGACTATTAATTTGTTAAAGACTAGTGGAAGGAAGAGTTGTAAAGAGAGGCACTGCCCAACAAGGCCCTAAGCATAGAGCACTCAAATTAACTGTCTGGTTCTATTTGTTTTTGGCAGACTCAGAGACGATGATACAAGGGTTGGTAATTCCATGGAGTGTTTAGCATATTCATCACTTTTTTTTACTCTTTTCGTTTTTTGATATCTATCTATCTATCTATCAAAAAACGTTTTGCACCCTAGAATTAATCTTTCCTGTAAAAAGGTTGATAATCAATCAAATTAACGCCGAATTAAAGTTTAATTAGTTTAAGTGAATCGTGCCTTGCTAGCTAGTTTTAAAACATAACACAAACTTAATTAGCATATATCAATCACTGCGTGTGTGAGAAAGAGAGATTCTAAAAGAAGCTGTCTCTTTGTCGCATATATAATTTCTATAAATTATTCTCTCTAGCGTTGGAAGTTTAAAAGCCGTATACATCATTATGGCTATATGCATGGTTACGTTATTAATATACAAAAGAAATTCTTCAATTCACTCCGAGAAATGCCAGCCTTAAGGACTCAGTGTTTGTCTAGCTAGTACATGTCGAGGTAAAGGTGCTTCTGCAACTTAAAAAGGATTGTGCAATTATAGAAACACCCTCGCTACGCTTTGTCAATTACCTAAACATGCTAACACCACTACTACTCTCGAGTCTTGATGGTGACTAACTCAAAGTCGAAAGGTTCAAGTTGAACTCATCGATATTGTTTGAGTGTGGAAGTGGAACCCAGTAATAGCAATATTCTGGCCAAATTAATTAGAACACTGATCAGAAAAAGGGTCTAAGTAATGTGACCGTTCCTATATATATATATACACACATAAGTTCTCGTCGTTTGGTGATGAATTGATGATACCCATCTCAATTTGTTCATTGAGTCGTCCTTCATATGTCTTCGATCATCTAGTTTAAATCGATTAATTAATTGAAGATGTACTCAAGAAGAGCAAATTAAGACACAGTGGAGCATGATTCTGTTGTTCCTCCACTACTCCTCTCGCCACCTTCACAAAGAAAAGAATACAAGAGAACACCCTATCTTGATGAACGTTGTTAAGTGTTAATCAGCTTTTGGTTTGTAGAAAAAGAAACCCTACGTTTCTTTAACTCCCTTGTGCTTTCTTTGAATTTTAATTAATTGGGGTTTGTAAGAATTTCTTTTTTTTTTTATAAAAAATTTAAATGGTAATTATTAATTTCTTATCCACCATTTAATAGAATGGAGTTTCTTACTGTTTGCTATGTACTCAATGACATAATACTGTCCATTGTCCAGTAGTCCCAATTAACTTGCATTAAAAGAGAAAACGAAACTTATAAAGAAAGAAGGGAAGAAATGCTGTGATCAAGGACTGCAGGAAATTAAAGTTAAAGATTAGTTCTGCTCCAGCAAGAAGTAGAAGGCTTTCTGTACAGCCAAAGATCCATACTTATTAAAAATATGATCATTACCAGCCATAAATGTGATGTGAATGACCCATTGAAAAGATAAGATAAGAAAATAAAATTAATGTAAAAAAAGGAAATATTGTTAATACTAAGAATAACAGAATGAGAGAGAGAGAGAGAAAGAGAAGTCCAATGATACAGTGGAGACATTGTAATTGTACATTGGAACAGTCACGAGGAGACTCCTCAGAGATCTGCAAGAATATTTATCATCTATTCACTCATCAGCCAACAACATATAAAACAACGAAACTGATGCCTGCAACAGCATATTTCTGAACACATAATACAAGGAAAATCCAAAGCCCTTTACAGCAATGGAAAAGTAAAACAAACACTTTCTAATTGCTTGGGTACTAATCTCTGAACGCTTCTCCAATGAGTCACTTTCGCCATTTTCTTTTTTTCCTTGAACCTTTACATGGAAGAATGTTCATAAGATGTAGACTCCAGGCTCCCCAAACGGACTCTTGATGAGAGTCTTCAAACAATATATGATAATATAATTCATGTGCTCAGAAGGAAAGCAGAAGCACTGATATGAATGGGGGTTAGATAGAGTCTGTCTGGTTCAAATAGCTCAGGAGGGATAGACGGAGAAAAGGAAGATGAGTTGGGCGGAAACAGGGAACCATAAACGTAAGACACCATATCAATGGCATCTGATAGGGGATCTGAAACTAAATGGAAAACAAAGATAAGCAACCCTGACGTGGGGCCTTACAAGGTCAAGAAAAGGTCTTACAAGGTCAAGAAGACTATAGGAACAAAGGAAACGAATGTTGATAGTTGGTGAGAGAAGGTTTGATGGAAAAAAAAAGCTCAGTTAGGATAGCACCTAATTAAAACGAACATCCCATTCTTATAGAAAAGCTACCATTGCCAAGGCAGAACAACCCTAAGAAGATATCCTCCTCATCTCCTGAAGAATCCAATTCTTCCAGTGTCGAAACTGGTAATGGATTCAGAGTGTAAACTTTAGAAGAAACAAAAGCTGTTTTTTCTTTTTCTTTTTCATACAAAGTGAATATGGAGAAGGGATGTTTAACTAACCCTTTTTCTCTCATTGAGGGATGTAGAAACCAAAACCTGCCAGATCTAACAAAAACACGGAAGGAAATCTTAAATTAGTCTTAAAAGCAAACATCTTCATAAACAAAAAAGAAAATCTACAGTTTCTGCATTTAAACTGTGCACCGACTGTAGTCACGTAAAGAGAGAAACAAAAGCACTACTACGCATCGGACCTATTTAATTAAAACTGCATAAAACAAAGCTATTGACCTTAGCCATCTTACCGTGTAAAAACCTCTCCTTTTCTTCCTTGTCTGAAGGCTAGCTCCTCTCCCAGACTTGAGACTCCCCCCACCCACAAAACAAACGAACACACACTCGGAGTGGGAGAGAGAGAGAGAGAGAGATGTGCGGGAAGAAAGTGAAGAGCAAACTGGGCTTATGAAGGAGAGAGGTTGGGGGCAGCCCGGGTGGACCTGACGGTGACCGTAAAATTCCATGCCGTGTTTACCCTTCTTTTTCTCAATTATTATTTCGTTTTTTTTTTATTTATTTTTTGTCCGTCTTAAGTTTCTTACTTTCTTTTACTTTTACGGACGACTTCTTCTGATTATCTCCACTACTCCAGTCAGTGAACTCGTGTGCTTCTCTAACTCGCACGTGCTGTAATGGTTGGGTCGTTTATACTTAATTACTTATTACTTTTACATGTATGTTTTCCACATGCTTCACTTATATATATATATATATATATATATATATATATATATATATATATATATATATATATGTAGACACGTGCATCATCCAGGCGTGTGATGATGATAACGATGAAGAATGAAGATCTGGCCTCTTAACTATTTCCTTTGAAAACAAAATAATTAGTAATAACACTTCCTAAATTTTAAATACCCAAATTACCCTTACTAAAAATTTTTACTTACAAGTAAATCACTCACAGTCACAGGCATCGATCAACCACCTAATCAACAG
The DNA here is from genome assembly GCF_056320005.1 of Nelumbo lutea. Taxonomy (NCBI): domain Eukaryota; kingdom Viridiplantae; phylum Streptophyta; class Magnoliopsida; order Proteales; family Nelumbonaceae; genus Nelumbo; species Nelumbo lutea. The sequence continues at coordinate 76,790,089 of NC_142687.1, forward strand.
GCAACTCCATTGAAACTTGAAACAAAGAAAGAAAAACTAAAAAATAAATAAATATAATTGTACTTTGTGTGGTGTGTTGTAGTTAGTGATAATAATAATAAGTGACACTTGATCCATTGTTTATTTGAATTTGTGATGGTATTGATTTGATTAGAAAAGAAATAGTTAATAATATGTGGGAATTGGAGGGAATCATAGGGAATGGAAGCGTGTGGGCACGCGGGCGGGTGGGCCTGTGGAGTGAGGGTTAAGGTCTCACAGTCTCCCATGATACAGTCAAAGGAGGCGTCCTTGGCCTCTGTGTTTCAATTCCTTGTAATTATTATCAGTTATCACCAATAATTAATTATTAATAATCATAATAAATAGATATATAGAAAATAAAAATTCATTAAACATGCGGACGACGGGCAGCAACGGGTAGGTTGACCTTTCTAAATTCTAGTGGGTTCATGCTGCCCCCTGCCCCCCTCCCCCTCCCCCTCTTCATTAGTCCTGACTCCTGACTCCTGACTCCTGACTCTGACCTGACCCAACCCCCCGTCCGACCTTTTTAGCTCCTCCCCCACAAATAAATAATCTCTGCAATATTCCCTTATACCTTATAGCATGTCGCTGTTGGATTTAGGTCCCCCCTCCTCTCTCTCTCTCTCTCTCTCTCTCTCTCCTCTTCATTGTGAATTTCAGATTGTACACACTCTCTTTCTCTCTCTCTCTCTCTAATAGATCTCTGTATTTTCGGTGACTTGGGTGAAAGTGAAACATTGCCTCCTCCAGCGCACCAATATACTTTGTACCCGGGTCACCGACCCGGAATCTACTGGAGGACAACACAAAGTGTCCTTTGTAAAAAAAGTTGTTGGTAAGGAAAATTTTCAATGGAGGAGGAGAGGACCCGTTTGAAGTTTGAAGCTGTGAGAAGTGAGAGGACTGAGGAGTAAGGGAGGACTGTGGTGTTGGTGTGAGGTGTGACGTTAACCTTTACTTTAATTCTAAACTGTCAAACATGTCTAATCATCAATTTGACAACGACCGTAACGACGACGATGATAATCGAGTGGGGGTCGGGGGAGTTGTTGTAGTTGTAGTCGCTATTCAAATAACAAGGGTGGCCCCACCAATAATTAAAAATGGAGTCAGAACTACAGCAACTTGATTTATGATCAAAGAGAGAGATCCCTATTGGAGTATGAATGTATATGAATCAACTTTGTATGCATAGAAACAGAAAAGAGAATCAAAAGTGGGTCATGAGGCTTCAGGTTGGAGTTGGGCGTATGATAGTTAAAACACGTACCCTTTGGTCTACGAGGTGAACTCCAACCCAGAAAAAATGATTCTGAGAGTCTCTGAGTATGGCAATAATGGGGAACCCCATATCCTAAGAAAAAGAAAACAAACAAAAGGAAGAGAAAAAAAGCTGCAAAGATTCTTGTGGAGAGAAAGAAATAGAGTCAGACGATGACGATGAAGCGAAGAAAGAAAGTGGCCCTCTCTCTCCGTCCTCGTGTTTAGTTTGTTGTGGTGACAGTTTTCCCAACTCTCGCAATCTTTCAATTCTTCTGCTCTGCGGGTTTCTCTCTCTCTCTCTCTCTGTTCCTCTCTCCAAAAGATTCTGGCTTCTCGTCGTCTAACAGTTTACAGGGTAAGCGGTAAAACTGTGTCTTGACCATCTTACCTTTTACCTTTTTAACCATTTTCGGGACCTCAACTCTACAACACGTGATGACGTGATTATTATCACCTCGTCATTCGTCGTCCAGACTCCACTCCATAGTGTCCTCCGAAATAACCCCTCCCCTCCCCCTACACCCCCCTACGAGACTTCCTACACGTCTATCCAATCCACTCAGTCACCCTGACCCACCCACCCCGACCCCGAGAGACACACAGAGACACAGAGTCACTCCTTGGTATGTGTAGGGACTAGGGAGTGAGTCTCGAGTCCGTAACGGTTGATGCAGACGTCTCCTCCATCACTGATTAGACATGATAAGCTGTACACAGATGCACGATTCTTCTTCGCTTGGATCCTGAGCTCTTTCAAATCCAAACCGGTTGTAGCCTAGGTTTCAGCACTACTAGACTGCCACCAGAACACCACCACAGATTTCCACGGCACCCCAGAGACCACTGCCACTCTAGTTCTAAAGCGTTGGATCCAGCTGGGCTGGACGTGAGGACAGACGCCGCATACCCACCAATTCTCACATGCCATATGGCTGTGCTGTGCAGCGCATCCGATTTGTAGGTCCTCAGCCACCATGATTTCATTTGCTAATTCCATACATTAGCAGCTATATATGGGCCTGTTCTTATGTTTGGGTCGGCCCTATGATCGATAATCCACTCTGAACCGCACTCCAACACGTTGGAACCTGTGTACTCTGGATTCCTCCACCCAACGTTTCCAGCTGGCTAGGCTCAACTCGTATTCATTTTCAAAACCACCGTTAAAAGTTTTCAGGATATCATACCTTTGCGCAATATAGAAGCTGTCCCCTTAGGCTGTGTTTGGAAATCATACAAATAAGTGTGAATGTAAATATGTAGTGTAAAAAGAGTCATCAAAATTATAAAATTGGATTAGTTTTGAATTGACAAATTTACTTTTTTTATCGAATAGACTTTTAGTTATAATGGATGCAGAAATAAATTCCAGTAAAGTATATACTTTTTTTATCAAAAGCCCACTTGAATATAAATTTACTTATTTTTTATTGATGTACTTTTACATCTTTTTATCAATGTAAATATGCATTGATCTATCATTTGTCGATGTATAAATGTAGTGTTGCCAAAACTGGGTTTTACACTCCATTTGCATCTTTTTCAAACACAGCCTTAAGCTCAATTTGGAAGGAGTATAAATGCAAATATGTAGAATGCAAAATCTTATATTTTATATGTATTTGTACTCTTAACAAACTAATCAACATTAGTGTTAATGCGGCAGGTACTCCCTAGGGGTGGCCACGAGCCGAGTTCTTCACGAGCTACTCAAGCTCAACTAGTGAAAAGCTCGGCTCGACTCAGTTTCAACCGAGCTTTGAGCCAAGTTTGAGCCCAATTCAAGCCTAATAAAACTTAGCTCGTGAGGCTTGCAAGCCGGCTCGAATAGTTACATAATAATAATAATAATAGAAAATTATATATATATATAATAAAAATATTATATTTATAATATTTTTATTTTTATATATAATAATAAATAATTATTATAATTCTTAATTTTTTAGATATCAAATAAAAATATTTTTATATAATTTTTTTTATTTTAATAAAATATTTTTCTCAAATCAAGGAGCTCGAGCTTACGAGCTTTTGACTCGAGCCGAACTTGAACTCAAGGTTCTAGCTCGAGCCTCGTACTACCTTGGCGAGCCGAGCTCAAATAGCTAACTATTTTTCTCGGCCCATCTCCAACCCACCCCTAATACTCACTTGGCTTCACGTCCAGACCAACATATTTATCGGCACAGAACTCACTTCTCTCTCTCTCTCCTCTTAAAATGTATTTGCACGTGTCATTCGATTAGTTGACGCGAAACAAACTATTTTGCTCGGCACACTAAAGATGTGTTTGATTGCTCTGCAATTTTATTCTCACTAGAACAAATGCATAGGAATGTAAATAAAGAAAATACAAATTCTAATTTAATTTTGTTTTGAGTTTTACTGCTGTCTTAATTTACTTTATTTATATTATAATCAAACAAAATAAACTAATATTTGAAACATAAATAAATCAGAATTTATACTAAAATCTTTTCCACTGCCATTATTTTTGCATCAGTATAAATTTATTTACATTGTATCCGAACACAGCTTAAAAAAATTCCTTGAACCGATCCTTGACCAAATCTATACGTGTTTTCCCCACCTAAATGTATAATATATATATATTACACCAAAATGTACAATATTCTCTAAAGTCCAACCTAAATGTTATTATAGGTCAGACATACAATGATATTGGAGGAGAGGTCGATTCGTAAGCGAACACGTGTCTACATCCATCCTAACGAGGCAACGACAGCCCAAGCTTATTTTTGAGAGTTTGACCTTGCTTCACCGTCCAGGTTGGTTTTTTGTTTTTGTTTTTTACTAAAGAAATGCAACCCCGTACTAAGTACAGGCAATTACATCTATATATCATTTTTATTTTATGTTAAGATTTAGTATTTATATCATATATTTAATTTGAGTTTTTTCATTTAAAAATTAAATCAGATTTAATTTATAATTAACCAATCTATTTCATCTAAATTCTAAAAGAATGGAACCTACACGGCTACACCACTTGAAAGTTTTAAAGAATGAATCTTTTATTTGAATTAAAAACTTAAATTAAATGCATCAATATAGAGTCTATATCTTTTGAAGTGAGTAACAGTACGTGGTATGGTGCAATCCTCGAAAGTTTAAATGCCCAATATATATTTACCCTCAGATGTTATGATATTGGAATATCTCATTTTTGAGATTGTAATTAATCAAAACCACCTCAGGAATTTTGACAAATTTTCATTCGTTAATGTATAACTTAACATAAAGTATTGAGTTTTAATTAGGATATCCAGACTCAATAAATACATACATCACAAGTTTTTTTTTTTTTTTTCGGATTTTCACATATAATCCATCTTTTGTGAGTGGTTATTCGTTAGTCATAAGCGTTATTTGATAATTTGAAGAGTTTAGGATCTGTTTGGTTCACAGTTGGAATCGGAATGGTTCATTTCTATTATTTCTTTGTTTTTTCAGTAAATTAAATTATTAAAATGATTAAATACTCAAGGTTCTTTAAAAACCTATTAAAAGATAAAAGGAATAAACTTTTCAGTTCAAACACTTCAACTGTGTACAAATGGGCCCTTTCATACATAAATAAATCGTTGAAGGGAATTGGATTTACTGAAATAGCCTATAAAAAGCGTGTCAAGACATTTAACAATGTAATCCAGCCACACATCATGACATCCCGATATGTTTCCGATGTGCGGCTAGATTGCCGTGTTAAAAGCGTGTTAGTACATCTTTGCTGGCAGCAGATGCGGGCTCCATTGATAGCAGCACTGTTCGTTTGTTAAAACCAAAAACAATATGATTTTGGTTGCTGAATGCTGAATTGCCACCATGGTTTGGATCCCCTGCCTCCCCAGCCCCATCCAATCTCTAATTTTATCAATTAGTTTGATTGTACTCCGACTCAGAGCAATTTTGGTCATTGAAAACCATTTTACATTCTTATGACCTCATCACCAAAAGATTTTACCCTTCACCATCGTGATAAGACAAATGGCAGTCTAATGTGGTTTGAATGGGTGGATACATCTGAGTACGTGTGTTAATTAGGATTGAATTTGGACCAATCCGATTCAGTCAAATGTGAGTCTATTAAATTAAACCAATATTTTAATTTATATTGATTTCAAGTCAAACTCTGGTCCATTAACATTTATATTCTTATCTTATATCAATATATGAGATATTGGCTTAACCCAACCAAATCCAATATAAACTTATTAAGGATGGACCAGGTCCAATCCGATTTAATAAATATTCTGGACTGGATTGGTCCAATCAAATATGTCTTATTGGTCTATTTAAATTAATTTTGTATTGAATGATGTTCAGTTCAAAACCGATCCATTGACACCCTTAAATCTGATAAACATTCATCAACCATCAACATGGTGTTTGAAAGTGGAGAGTTTTACAAGTGGCCCCAATTCACAAGTATTTTGTTTTATCTGTCTTTTTTTTTAAGTACAAAGAAAAAAAAACTGGGATGCTGGCTGATTGGGTGCTTAAAGTGATTTGATTTAATATTATAATATATTTATAATGACATCTAAGAAAAGTATCAATTTCAATATGCCATGTCACCAAGGCAATTTAGGATCACCAAGATGATTCAAGAAATGTCAATTTAACATTTCAAAAAACCCCTCTTTTTCCGAATTCCAAAATTAATTGATGATGGGTGATTTGGCTCTCCAATGACATTATGACACGTGGTACCGCAGAATTGTCAAATGACATCTTAGCACCATGTAAGTAGACTTCGGGAGCACTTTGGACACGTCACACCTGTCTCGACTTCATTGGCCCCACCTTGGCAAGCCGACCTACAAACAGCTCAAAAGATATCAGGTTGTGCTTCCATCAACCTAGGCCAAATTCAGTTAGTGACTTGCTCGATTCAATGGGCGACCTCTTTCTTGAGCAGGTTATCATCTTCAATTCCCCTAGGATCATGGTGCCATGTCTATAGAGCTGATTCCCACCTCTCCCGCTTCGGATGCAATCAGATGGGCCAATGATTTCTGATGCACTTCATGGAGCTCATGGCAATTTGCCTATATAAAAGTGTCCCCTTCATCAGAAAGATATGCATGATTTAGCTCTCATAATTTTCAAACTCTCTTACTAGTTTACTAACACTCTTCATTAACATAAGCATCTGAATGCCCACCCCGAATACTCTACTACAATGCTTTTGCAGTTCAACTTGACGAATTCACTAACCCCCACATCCAAGCTATCTTCGAACTAAAAGCTACCAGATTGCACAACATCAATACATAAAGTATTTCTTTTTTTTAACAAAATTACGAAATGCCATTTTCTTGCTAATTCCCTTTAATTACTGATGCGGCGTGCATGACACATCGTAACAAACGAAACAGTTGTGAAACACTCTGGCAAACACCCACCAAATTATAGGGTCTGCCTTAATAGTTTCGTCTTGGATCCAGAGCCATATCTTAAGCTCTGACACTTCATAAGTTAGTTTCATTTAATTAACCTTAGAAGATAAGAAGAGTCAGGAGACCATGATTTTCCTCCACAAATTAAAACCGTCGGCACCCGTTTTTGGAGGGTAGTAATAGGACCCAGGGTGGAGCCATGCAATGCTACCAACCTAGAACTGTAGTAGGTAGTCCAATCGACCAAAAGTTTTGAAACGAACTACTCCATCTCAGTCACCTTTTCTGTTCTCGGCAACAGTAAAATCAGTCACAGATTTGGAAACTGGAAAAAAAATTTAAACAAATAAAAGAAAAAGAAGAAGACTAGAAGAGTGTGTGGGGTGTGGTGGGGGTGGCGGGGGGGGGGGGAAGTTCATGTTAAAGAAATTAAAAACTATTTAACTCTTTAAGGTTGAAATTCAGAAATCATCTCCTTTGGTGAAGACAAAAATGGATGCATAAACGATTCCATTGCATAGGAAAGAGAGAGAGAGGTACAAAAACACTGGAAGAGTTACCAAATGCAACAATGGACACAATCATGGAAGTGGCCCATTGATTGGACGATACGCAACTACATATACATGTGGTTCTAGATCTTATCAGATATGCAGGGGTATGTTCAAACAAGACTTAACCATACAGATCTTTTGGAGTTTTATATACACATATATGAGGTACGAAACTAGGAAGATTTTTCACTTCTCTTCATTTTCTAGCCCACACCCACGCCCCCACCCTCTACCAGTTAATAATAATCCGTAAGCTGTGTGTGTCTGGGTCACAACTTGGCCCACCCCAATGCCTATCGCTACCAGTCCAGCACATGGCACATGCCCTGTTTCTTTTTACGTTTCAAACTTCAATGCTTACTCCACTGTGGGTTTGAAATATTCTGACCGGGTCAGGCCAAAAAAGTATTCAGGTTTTGGACGGGTCTGTCCAGTTGTTGTTTTAAATTTGGGTCAACTCTATCTGAATTATGTAATGTAGGGATGGAAATGAATCCAATTTTTTACTAATTATAAGAATTCAGTTTGTGAAAAACTTTATTCAGTTTGATTTGAGCCTACTTTCAAGTCAAATTTGAGTCAGTCAAGATCAAGTCTAATAGAATTCAGCTTGATTTAAGCCTAGTTTCAGTTTGATATATATATATATATATATATATATATATATATATATTGAATTAAAATTTAACATTGTTTTAACCAATCAAGCTGGAATAACTAAATATTCAGCTCAATTCGACTCAAATTCAATCTTAATATAACTCCAACTTCATGCCTCGATTACGGAAGATGGTGCAAACAACCTCCTCCTCCTCTTCCTACTGTTGCTGGATGATGTATCGGACAAACGCAAACTCCAGCCTTAGAGCAGGGACTGATTCTCTCGCACCGGCCGGGGCGGTGCGGATGGATTTGAATCGTTTGATTGATATATATACAGTTGGGCTTGTTCTGTAATCCGACGAGAAAACTCAGAAAAGTGAAGTGTCCCCACAAATTGAACAGTCCCTGTATACAACACGACATAACGCCAGACGGCCCAGACCTGAAATCCAAAACCGTCTAATCTTTTTTGAATGCGATGAGATGAGAAATGAGAACCATTCACTCCAAACACTCACGTGTTGGTGTTTAAGTGTTGACAGACAACACCACTAGCTCTCTTCTGCGCTATCTGTCGTTGGGTTGCTTTGTTTGTTCGTTGTCAAGTTGTCATCGTGGGTACACAGTCCATACACGTAACTCACAGTGAATCCTACACATTCATTCATTTGGTTTGCTATTGCTTTACTTTACTTAATCGACCTTCCATTTCCCTCTCAGAAATCGTTTGTATTTTAGTTTGGAAATGGTCACACGATCTTTTTTCTTAAAATGAGTAAAAAAATGTGAGAGGCCATATATCTAGGGTTTTATATTCCAAAAAAAAAAAAAAAATACCCCTACCAGATTTCATTCACATGCACTCCATGATAGGGGTGCAATTTGGCTGAACTCGGATTAGTATTTTGTTAAAATTTGAGTGCAACTGATACGGATATCCTCACTTTGGATTGGATCGGATAACATGATACTGTCAGAAATCGAATCGAATTTGAATCACTCCTTATCTCATCCAAGAGGATCAGACTATATATATATATATATATTATTTATTTAAAAATATGTTATTTATATTATGTTTTTATAAATTTGTTATATTATTTTTATAAAAAATATGTATATATATATATATGATAAAAATAGTTGAAAAGATATTTGTATTTTTTGTTTTCTTTATTTAAATTATTATATTTTAATTTTCTTTTGATAATTTATTAATTCTTTTAAAAAGATTAAATCAGATCTTATCAGATCCAAATATTCGACTTTCTCATTGTATTTGAATTCAAATTAATGCATGTGAGGTCCAATCAGAGTTTTGGATCTAATCGAAATAAAACTATTATTTATAATATCAAATTGAATTTGGATATATCTTGATTCGAATCCCATTCAATTCACTTGTTTTAAGAGGTTATATGATGGAAATACAAACAGTTCTTAATGAAAAGTGAATTAAGTAAAACACTTCTTATATAGGGGGTATTTTAGTAATACACAAATTAAAGGAATTTTAATAAATACATGAAACAAAAGAGGGTGTATAAGTAAATGACTCATAAAATAAAACAAAATCATTATAAATGGGAAACTAAGTTTCCAAAATCCAAAAGGCAGAGCAGAATAGATTCTGGACAGAAAGGTGTAGCTGTACCGTAATACCTGAACAGTGGGAATTTTAACCGTGATGCATGGTTCACCGCCCAATTTTATATTTATATAGTACTGTATTTATTTGTATAGGATGATGATGAATGATGAGTGTGGGGCCCCCGGAAGGACACAAATCTCAGGGTACAATGTCCACTGTGTCCACTTAAGTTGTTCAAATAATATAGCTAATAGGAAGTTTAGTCTGAGAATTCAACTTCTGGTACTGTCCTCAGATGGGACTAGTGTTTTAGATACTGCTAATGCTAGCTACCTTAACCATTAATCAAGTCTTCAACTGGGCGGGATCCCTCCACCTCCAGGTTCCAGGAACCAGACCATGGCCAGCCCAGATGTTTAGTGCAAGAGAGCTTGCTTTACCTTTACATGAAATGACCAAATTTGATTGTACCAATGCATTTTTCTTTTTTTCTTTTTTTTTTTACATTTATTTCTCTTTTTTGGTCATGGGCATTTTTTACAGTGCTACCTGCTGAATAGTAACATTAGTCGGTGTAAAAACACTAAGGGTTTGTTTGGTTTATGGTCATAATCAGAATCGAAATAAAAAATCCTTTAGAATTAGAGTCGCACGAAATGATCTACTATTTGGTTCAGATAAAAATTGAAATGAAAATTAAAATCAGTTGGAATGAGATTTCATTTACAAGAGAGAGAAAAGGAATGATCATTCCCTCAAATAAGAAAATGTCATTCTATTAGGATTAAGAATTGGATTCCGATTGCACCATCCAAACAGTTAGAATCGGAATGGCCCAATTCTCCACCCTATTCATGTGAACCAAACAGGATCTCAGAAAATAAATAAATAAATATAAATAACCAATCTTCAATTTGGCTGTGCTATGCCTTGACTCTGGCCACCTACGTGCAAAAACTTGCCACGTTTATGAAATTTGAAGAGGGAACCAGGTTAATGGATTTTTAACTAATTAAAAATAACTGAAAAGGAAAAAAAAAATAGGAGGACAAAAATTCGGCTCTCAAAGCAAAAATCCTGTAATTGATCCTTCCTCAACGCGTTAAACTTTCGATTTCCTAGAGAAAATATTAGGACCCAGGAAAAGTAAAAGTGCAAAGAAACCAACATTTAAGGATCAGATTAACGAAAGTAAAACCAGGCCAATGTACATTGAAAGCATTTCTAATTCCATCAAGTCATAATATCTTAAGTGTTTGGGCCTGTGTGGATTTTTTAAATTTAGATACATAGTATTTTCTAAGAAGTTGTTGTTAATGCCCACAATCAATTATTACCATTAAGACAAGTAGCCTTCTCATTTTCTAGAATGCTAGACATGTAATAATTTTTGAGAAATTCCTGCTAAAGTCCACGGTCCACTATTAAGCTACAGCCCTCACCATTTAGACACATGATCTTTTCATTTTTCTAGAAAGCTAGACATGTGCCATTTTCCGAGAAGTTGTTATTAAAACCTACAATCCACTACCACTATTTTCAATCTATTCTTAAAAAATATAGAAAATATAAAAGCGGTTATCCACAATCACTTTCAATCCATTTTCAATCCATATTCTAATAATTATTGAAAAGCTATTTTTTGAAATAAATATTTGTTAAAATTTTAATAATTATTTAAAATATTAATAAGTATAAATTTAACATTATTTATTCCATAATGTAAATATAACATTACTGATTCCCCGTATTTAGTGTGGGGTCATTCACTTGTATATAATATTAAAGGAAGGCTTTCAAACTACAACCCTCACGATTCAGACACGTGGCTTTTTCAAATTTAAACACATGACATTTTTTGAGAAATTATTGTTAACTCCCCACCATTTAGATACATGGCTTTCTCATTTTTCTGGAAGGCTAGACATGTGGCATTTTATGAGAAGTTGTTATTAAAGCCCACAACCCACTATTACCATTTTTAATCCATTCCTAAATAAATACAGAAAATGCAAAAATGGATTATCCACAATTATTTCTGCCTACATTCAATCAATCTCAGTTAATCATTAACCTTTTATATATCATAACAAAAGAAAACTATCTATATTCTAATAATTATTGAAAAACTATTTTTAAAAATAAATATTTTTTGAAATTTTAATAATTATTTAAAATATTAATAAATATAAATTTAATAATATTGATTCCATAATATAAATTTAACATTACTGATTCTCTATAGTTAATACGAATTATACACTAGTTTATATTTATATTTATATTTATACTCCTTTCAAACACAACCTTTGAAAAAAAAAAAGATAAAATCAGCCCCCCACAATGTCTCCAACAATAATACTAGAAGCATTCTTGGGCCACTATTTAGAGCCGCTTTTGACTAAAACCACCCAAATTTTTTATTAAATGCTAGGGGCGGTCCCAACATTAAAAATCAATTGGCCAAAAAGTGCAACTTGCTTATGCGGACGGAGGGCCTGCATGATAGCAGGGCTCTCATAATGTCCCACTTGTCATGTCTCAAAAATCAGGACCGACCCCAAATGGGTCTCAATTAATTGGAACTAAAGTTGTAGCAAAATTAATATAATTAGATATTTATTAATATTTGAAACACCTTAAATCAAGATTTTAATCAATCAATCATTAATCATTAATCGAAAACCCGTGGGATGCTTAGGTTTTGTTCAAAGGTAGGCATTACTATTTAAATGTCAAGCTAAATCAAATCTACTCCGTTATAATTGAGAGAAAACGCTTTAACATAAGAAAGGGATAAAGCAATCCCAATGATAAAAGGTGGAGCCAAGGCAAGTCGAGGTAATCATAATCCCCACTCTATGTAAAATTCCCCTCTCCCCCTTCCCCCACCCAATGATTAGCCTCCCAAAGCCCCATCTATGTTTATTCTCTTGTTTCCATCCATGTAATTAGGTTTTGCCCCCTATAAAAATTTTGGCTCTTCCCCTACGAAGGATCATTTAGCTTAGTTCTTTCAATGGAAAATTGATCACATTTTTTGTTTAGTTACTATTTAGCTCATTATTTTATAAAATATAGTTGATTTTGGTCCATGGACCTTTGATCCAAATTACATAATCATTGAACTGTTTGAAGTGAATAATTGTTCATAGATTGATAACTATTTTTTATAATTTAAACATTTTGTTATATTTATGGTGAATATCATGGTTTTCAAACTGTCGCTGACCTAGATAGTTGGACATTTTGGCTTGAAAACCGTCAAGGCAATCATTTTTGTTTCACCCTTAATCCATATCTTGGCCAAAAAATTATTGACTTGGTCAATGACCAGTTGACAATTGAATCATCAACCCATTCAACCCAAACAATGGTTTTTGACCATTTTTATATTTTAAATATTTTTATTTATTTTTTGTTTTTTTTTTAAATTGTAACGGGCCATCCATTTGAACTAGACGATCAGACCAATTGGCCCAAAAACTAGTAACGCAACCAATTCCGTTTCACCCTTAACTCGTATCTTGGCCAAAAACCATTGACTTGGTCAGTGACCCGTTGACCCAAATGGTTGAAACTTTGACCCATTTGATCCAAACTATGGTTTTTGGTCATTTTTATATTAATTTTTTATTTTTTTAAATTGGAACAGGTCATCCGACCGTTTGAACTAGACGGTGAGATAGTTCAGCCTGAAAACTATCGAGGCAACTAGTTCCATTTCACCCTTAACCCATAACTTGTTTCACCCAAATGATCAAATCGGTGACCCATTTGACACGAGAAATGGTTTTTGCCCATTTTTTTATTTTTAATTTTTTAAATTAGAATGAGGCATCCATTCAAACTGGACGGTTGAATTGCTAACCAAAAAATTGATGGCCAAAGCGGTTCTGATTCTAAGTCGATTTTTAAAACATTAATGAATATCATAAGTAGATTCATTTCAAACTCAATGATTGAACCACTAACCTAGAACCCAAAGACAAAAATGATTCCATTTTCAATTTGACTTTTAAAGCATTAGGTTAAAGTTAACTTCATTAATTAGGTTATATAGGTTTATTATGGTAGCTTAATTTTACGTTGATTGGTTATGTTACTTAATTTAAATCAATTTAACTTAATTAGATGAACTAATTAGAATAGTTATTGATGGTGTGCGGTCTGAGAGCTCCTAGTTGGAAGGTCGTGTGGGCACTGGCCGCTTAGCGAGCTGGAAAAACTGCAAGAAAGTGGATCAGAGAACCTAGGGTGGCTAAGTCAGCGAGGTCGCTTCAATGCCTAAGTTAGTAATGTGATTTGGTAGCGAGCTGAATGCTTGAGTGCAAGAGAGCTAGTAAGCAAAACAATCATGCATACCTTATGCTATGGGGTTAATGCCCTTATATAGTTAAGCTGTCATGTTTCCCAAGGAGCCTTCTCCGGGATCTTCGGACCGGGCGATAGGAGTTTGTTCCGCTCCAGAAGGTGGATAACGTGCCAGCCGATAAGGCTCATCGTTTCCATCCGATTCGGATGGGATGAGGATAAGGCCTATAGTTCCGCATCGTGATCCCAGAGGGCTTGGAGATAGATGGCGATCTTCTAGAATTTTCTACGTGTTGCTTTGTCAGTCTCAGCCATCTGAGGTACCCGGAGTTCAGTGCTATCCGAGGTGACCGGGATTCCCGAAGTGACTCAACTCACTGGGGTGGCTTGATTCTCCAAGGTGACCGAAGTGTTGAATCACCGTCTAGTTGGTGGGCTATGTCCATGTGTCGTCTAATTATCAGGTCGAGCTAAATCACCCCTCATCATTGCCCTCCACTCCCTGTGCCGGGGTTTCTGACCTGACGCTAAGAGTTCGTGATGAGCTAAGGTGGATTTGACCTTAGATACCTTCCAAGTTTATTGCTGATCTGGTGGTTTGACCTCATTGACCTTCTCGGCTCGACTAGGAAAGTAGATCGCATATTGGGGATGTGTGAACGTCACATGGGTTATTTAACCTTGCGGACGTCAAAATGCATGCTTAACCGATTTCACCCTCAAGAGACGTGCAACCGATTTCTTTGAGAACCATCGAATTGCGTTGATCTTGACCATCCAAGATCGGCCACAGTGGCTATAAATAAGGGCCATGGGGTCCCCATTTTCTTCGCTGTAAGTTGTGTACTTATGGTTTGACCTTGCACGTCTGCTTCCAGGTCGGTGTCGTCTTGTCCTTGTCTCGAAATCGTCTCCTCTCCTCTTCGGTTTAGGTAAGCCTCCTTTTTTACTTGTTTCCCTTTAATTGCGATGCCAAGTATCAATACCGGTAGCTTACTAGATGCCAATGGCAAGTCAACTAGGGCCAAGGTGGACTCCTCGGGCCAGATGGTAGAGTTCGGTCCTGTCGAGGTGGGTACTTTGGCGCATAGTTCTGAACCTAGCCCGTCCAAGGAGGGCTCCCCATCAAAGGAGCGAGAGGACTCCGGAAAGGAGGCATCGACCTCCTGTGGTTCTCGGAGGCTAGGATCATATCACTTTGGCCCTTCGGTGATGACTGTGGAGAGGCTCCAAACCTAGGTCGGTATTACAAATTTCCCAAGGACCATGTTTAAAGTATACCGTTGGGAGGATACCCTTGGGATCATGGTTCCAACAAGGTCGTTGTATTCGAAGAGTAGCTAACTATTGGCTTGCGTTTCCTTCTACACCCGTTCATTGTAGAAATCCTTAAGTTTTTTAATATAACCATAGGCCAGCTCCACCCGAACTCAGTTTGCTCATATTTGGCACCATTTCCCTATTCCATCACTTCAGTAGACCTTTGTCTATGGACACATTTAGCTTGATCTATTCTATCAAGAAAATTTTCACCAGTTTTCAGTCTTCCGAGCTCCAAAGTTACTACCTGACTCCCCACCTTGGGTACAACATTTTGTACGGCTTTCCCAATAAGGTCTCGGCCTAGAAGAGGCGTTATTTCATTATTACTATAGTTGGGGGTGGTCGTTTCGTATGTACTGGAGAACGACCATCAGTGGTCCCGGCATCAAGCTAAACAAAGACATGAAGAAGCAAATTCGTGCTTTGGAAAAGCTCAACTTCGAGCTAGACACCTTCTTGGCTGAGGAGAGATTAGTTACTACGGAGCTGAGTCCAGGTAGGTCTTCACTTCGGTTGCACGCACATCGTCTCTCTTGTTTTAGCTTTCTTATTAAAACAACATTTTTCTTCCTTACAGGTACTATGGTGGATATCCCGGTCTCCAAACTATTCTCTAACATGAAGAAGAGGAAGAAGAGGAAGGCATCTCGCACCGATCCCCCAGTTGCCAAGTCCGTCACTGCTACCGCTGTTCCAGCTGCTCTGAGAAGGAAAACGCCCCAATGATCGACCTAGTTGAGGAAGACCAAGGAGCTAAGTCCCTAGTGACCCCAACTCGCCAACCCAAAGTGGCCCAGGAGCCTGACCCCTGGCCTGTCCAACCCGAAGTGGCTGCTTCCAATGTGGTCCCCGAGGAGGTCCAAAGTATCTTTGATGCCCGTGACGCCACACTCAAGAGTATATAAGGAGGTTGTCTTTCCTACCAAGGTCTCCAAATATGCCGGGATGCCGCACTCCAAGCTCATTGCCAAAGCCTAGGGTCATCTAATGGTGATAAGTTTCTGAATTGAATTCTCTGTTCCTTGTGTCTTTTCTTGTCTTATTAATCAGCATGATCCTTCTTGCAAACAAAATCGATGATTCACTCGTCGGTGGAGAAATCTGATCACCAGATGGAGTTGCTACAGATTTTTTAATTGAAGGCGAAGAGCTTGGTAGTCAATTTGTAGTCTGTGGAGTTTATGGTGACAGAGAGTAAGGCCAAGGTGCTAAAAGCCGTGGACTTAGTGAAGAAGTGGGAAGCCAAAGCAAAACGGAAGGACAAGCGCATCCGCAAGCTGGAAAAAGAAGTCGAAGAAATAAGGTTCTCCTCGCTGTTCGCATGACCATCTTCTCCGAAGAGTTAAAAGAGGCTGGTGCTCATGTTGTTCAGGCTTCTAAGGCTTCTTCAAAGTGAGACAACAACTTTGGCATTCCACAAGGGCTTCAAAGTTTGTCGTTGGCCAGCCATGCGTGCTTTCCCTCAGTTTGACCTCGAACCACTAACTACCATGGGGCTTTCCATGGAGATGGTGAAGCAAGTAGATGGGGAGATCCAGGCTCCGAAGAGTAGGATAGTGAGGATGCCGCTAGCGAGGAAGCTAGGGAGAAGTCGGGGAGCATTTTATGTGGCAGATGACAAGGTCATGGAAACCGATGAGGTTGTTGCTGTGAGCACATCCATGGAAGTAGACCCGACAAAAGACTCCGAGACTGTTGAGGGAGGGGGAGAGGAGCCCCACCAAGACATAAATTTGCCTCTTTTCTTGAACCTCCTTGTGTATACAATGTGTACCGAGCCTTTGAGCTTAGTAGTAGTTCTTTCTTTTCCCACTTTTTTATTTTGAAGTGTATTGGACCTCCTTAGTAAAGTAATGAAATATATTTTTTGCTTCCCATCTTGTGTTCAACCTTGCAAAACTTTTTTAAGTATAGATTACCCCGAAGTGTCGAGTTGATGAGCTAAGCATAAGTAGGAATAATCTAAAGTCAATGTGTGCCGAAGTGTGCCAACATTGTAGGGTATGTGCCCGACCTGTCTGCACACAAGCTACTCCTTCGCCTGCCCTTGCCAAAGAGGTGACTGGGTCTTATATTGCCCATGTTAAAGAGGCAATTGGGTCTTATGTTGCCCATGCCAAAGAGGCAACTGGGTCTTATGTTGCCCATGCTGAAGAGGCGACTAGGCCTCATTTGGTGCTGTGGTCTTTTATCAGCTTGGCACCATGGCCCTTAGGCGCTGGGAATGACTAGTTGTCCACTCTTCGATACGTGCTTTGGCTAGCTCAGTGATTTTCTAGATTTAGTTAATTTTTTTATGGATATTTAACTTTCGAGCTCATAGGTAGTACCTCTTCAAGTTGTCAACATTCCATGCTCAGGGTACCAACCTCCCAGTTTGTTTTGAGCTTACCTACGCCGAGCTCAAGTACCATCACCTTATGGAGGACCAGGTCACCAACTCGGAATTGGCGTATCTTGATCGGGGCATTATAATATCGAGCTACTCACTACTGGTAGGCCGTAGTCTAAATATAAGCTAGGTCGCGTACTTCTTCGATCAAGTCCAGGTTAGTTCAGAGCTCATCATCGTTTGCATCCTTGTTGTACGCGTCAAGACTCAGGGTCGATACTTCAATCTCGGCAGGGATCGCAACCTTCGTTCTGTATATCAAGTTGAAAGGCATTTCCCCGGTTGCAGTTTTGATGGTAGTTCGGTATGCCCAAAGGACGCTGGACAACCTGTCCACCCATAGCCCCTTAGCTCACACCAAGCGAGCTTTTAGTCCTCAAAGGATTGCCCTTTTCGTCACTTCGGCCTGTTCGTTCGCTTGGGGGTGTGCAACCGAAGTGAAATTTTACCGAATCCCCATCACAACACACCAGTTTTGGAACTTGATATCTTTGAACTACTTCCTGTTGTCTGAAAACAACACCTTGGGTAGTCCAAAGCGGCACACTATGTTTTTCCAAAATAAATTTTGCACGTTCCGAGCTGTGACTGTCACCAATGGCTCATCCTCCACCCACTTCGTAAAGTAATCCACTGCTATGACCAAGAATCTTCTCTGCCCGGTTACTAGTGGGAATGGTCTGAGGTTGTCTATCCCCCATTGTGCGAATGACCACGGGCTGGTCAGATATTTCAGATCAGCAGCGGGCTGATAAAAGATGTTTGCGTGCCTCTGACAGTTATTGCATTTCTTGATGAGTTCGAGTGTGTCTGCTTTCATGGTGGGCCAGTAGTACCCTTGTCTTAGTGCCTTTTGGGCTAGCTCTCTACCCCCCAAGTGTCCTCCGCAAAGTCCTTCGTGGATGTCATGGAGCACAAGATCTGCTTCTGAAGGTCGCAAGCAATGTAGGTAGGGGAGCGTGAAGGACCTCTTGTACAGTCACCCGTCGATAATGACACATCGATCTGACCGATGCTCTACCCTACGAGCTGCATTGCGATTTGTTGGTAGGGTCCCATGGAGCAGATAGTCAACAAGCAGATCGATCCAGCTCGGTTCCGCTTGCAACACGGGAGCGCCCTCTTCTACCCCCTAATGCATGTTGGCCCAAGGCAGGTCTTCTATGTATACCGTTCACATTGTGTTGTCGCTTGTGCTCGGTAATCATGATAAGGCATTGACCTCGGCGTTCTCAAATCTCAGTATTTACCTGATAAACTATGAAAGAAAACATGGCAAGAATTCTCGTACCTTGGCTAGGTAAGATGCTATGGTGGAATCTCGAGCTTCGTAATCACCATTGACTTGATTCACCACCAATTGGGAGTCACTGCACACTACAAAGTGCTTTACGCCGATTTCCTTTGCTAGATTTAGCCCAGAAATCAATGCCTCGTACTCTGCTTCATTGTTCGACGCTTTGAATCTGAACTAGAGAGCATACTCCAACTTCACCTCGCTCATCCCGTACAGTATCAATCTAGTTTTGCTTCCTTGTTGATTAGACAAGCCGTCTACGTGGAGGATCCAGGGCTCCTCGTCCTAGGTCGGACTTCCTCTTACCGAGACCGGTGCCACGCTAGTCAAAACCTCTGGCATGCCAACTGGCTCAGTTACTTCAGGGGCCGGCGTGCTGAATGTACATTCTGCTATGAATTTCACCAAGAATTGGGCTTTGATTGCTGGACATGACTCAAACCGGATGTCGTACTTGCTCAGCTCGATGGCCCACTTTGTCAATCTCCCAAACACCTCGAGCTTCAATAGAACGTGCCTCAACGGTTGGTTGGTGAGGACAATGATCATGTGGGCTTGGAAGTATGGACACAGCTTCCGAGCTGATATTACCAACGCATACGCTAGCTTTTCAATATTGGGATATCTGGTTTCTATAGCCAGCAAGACTTTACTCACATAGTAGACGGGTTGTTGGACCCGATCTACCTCTATAATTAATACCAACCTAACTATCTCATTGCTCATAGAGAGGTACAAGCTTAGTTCGTCGCCTTCCTCAGGTCAGGTCAAAACCAGTGTGGTACTTAGATATTTTTTCAGCTCATCAAACGCGAGTTAGCACTCTTTGGTCCACACAAAGTCTGCATTTTTTTTATTGCTTCAAAGAAAGGTAGGCACCAACCCGTCGAGTGATACATAAATCAGCTTAGGGTGGCTACTTGACTAGTTAGTCTTTGGACCTCTTTTAACTTTTGAGGCAGTCTCATATCTAATATAGGTTTAATTTTGTTTGGGTTGACCTCGATGCCACACCGGTTTACTATGTAACCGAGGAACTTGCCCAACGTGACCCTAAAGACACACTTGTTCGGGTTGAGCTTCATGTTAAATTTTCTTAGAATTTGGAAAACACAATTTAGATCATCAATTAAAGAGTTCAAAAGCTGGGTTTTCACGACCATGTCATCAACATAACACTCTACTTTATTTCTAATAAGGGGTTCAAAAACTTTATTTACAAGGCGTTGGAAGGTTGCTCCAACATTTTTTAATCCAAAGGGCATGACTTTATAACAATACAACCCTAGCTCGGTTACAAATGCAGTCTTGTCCTAATCGGCTACGTCCATCCTAATCTGGTTGTAGCCGGAGTAGGCATCCATGAAGCTTAGCAGCTCATGCTCTGAGGTCGCGTCTACCAGGTCGTCTATTCTGGGTAGGGGAAGCAGTCCTTCAGGTAGGCTCTGTTGAGGTCGGTGTAGTCGACACACATGTGCCACTTTCCATTGGCCTTCTTCACAAGCACGAGATTAGCCACCCAACTCGAGTAATGGACCTCTCTAATGAAGTTTGCTGTGAGGAGCTTCCCGACTTCCTCGTTAACTACCCTCCATCGCTCTAGGGCGAGGTTACGTTTTCTTTATCTAACTGACTTGACTAAAGTGTCCACATTAAGCTTGTGAGTAATCACACTAGGGTCAATACCAGACATTTTTGTCGTGGACTAGGCAAAAATATTTAAATTATTGAGTAAAAAACTTACTAGTTGCGACCGAAGTGGCTCGCTTAGCAGAGCGTCGATCTGGAGGTTCTTCGTCGGCTCCGTTTCGGAAATCGGTACATGGACTGTCTCCTTCATTGGGGCAGCTCACTCTTCTATGTGTTCAGATGGTAACTCTACTTTGATGTCCTCTACTAACTTTGCCTTGCCCTTCAACGCTACCACGAAGCACTTGCACGATTCTAGCTGGTCACCTCGTACTACCCCCACTCTGCAGTTCATTGGGAACTTCATCGATAGGTAATAGGTGGACACTACTACTCACAGGGCATGCAGAACAAGTCAACCTAAAATCACGTTGCTAAGATGGTTGGTCATTCCTTTGGCTTGACTCTAGGACTTCCCTACTCTGGTTGGCTTGTCGATTTGATGACTCCCTGTTCTCATGCTTAATGTATTTCTTCAAATACCCATGGCGAATCAGCTCTTCAATCTCGTCGTGAAGGTTCTAGCAGTTCTCAGTATTGTGCCCAATGTCACAATGAAAGTCGCAGTAGACATTTAGGTTCTTGGTCGTCGGATCTCCCCATATTCTAGGTGGCCACTTTGTTAGGCAGTGTATGCCTTTAGCTCCAATCAGATTGATGTACATTATGACATTTACTGTAAATTAATAAAGTACATATTTGATTCATGTTATTGTGGTGTGTTTCTGTGTAATACACTTAAACTGGACACTTATGAGACTCGTGTTAGTTTAGAATGTTCACGGCAATTGGATAAGTTTGGGGAGATTTATCCTGCTAAGGCTGACACTGATGTGCCACCAAGTGTTAGGGTGGCCTGTCTCAGCTGCTAGTGTGAGACCCGATGTACATGCAGTATAGGTTTACTTGAAACCTTGAACCGGACCAGATTTCCAGTATTGCCCGGGACCTTGGTGATTAGTGGGAAAACTGGAAAGTTACACCTGACCCCTAGACTCGATTATGATATTGCACCAGGTGTCGGGTTGGGCTGTCTTTGATATACCAATCAGTGAGATCCTTAGCGGGGGTCAAAACCTGGGTATGTTGGGACAGTCCGAGAATTCATCTGAGTGGGTGATCATAGTGACAGGATCGGCCCCTTTGTTAGACAAAGGTAATGATCGGGGATGCACTCTCTCTGATGGAAACCAAGACTACCGACAGCCGATTTCAATCGTTGAAATTTGTTTTGAAAAATATATTTATATACAGATATACAATATATATATAATATATATATATATATATATATATATATATATATATATATATATATATATATATATATATATATATATATATATATCATGGTTTCAAAATGTTTGCAAAAGGTTTTAATTCCCGTGATCCATGTGAGTAGAGAGTGCAACACTATTCCTTGCAGACGAGGGAGATGTCCTCTCTTATCGGGTAGTGTTTGATCATTATGGGCTGAGAGGTTAAGTGTAAGACCATTGAGGGTAATACCTGATGGGCTAATCTTGCATCTGCCCACAGTTCTTGAGTTTTTATAAGGTGGCTTGGCCCAAGGACCACTTAGTGTAAGTGTTGGGCCCATTAGAAACCTATGTGATGGGCTACAGGGGGTTCACTGTCTTTTCAGTGAATTCGGCTAGGCCTTGTAATAGAGGTTGGGCTGAACCCATGTGGTTGATTTGTAGATCAATGTTTGGGTCCCACACCATACAAAGAAGCCCAACTGGGCAGTAATTTGGAAGGTTAATGAGCACACAGTCTTATTGGGGTAAAGCCCATTTCAAACTGGTTTAGTTGGACTAATTAAAGAGGGGTGGATCTGGGATTGGATCAGTAGATAGGATAGGGTCTTACCCTATCCACTCAGAGAGTCTAGATCTAAATACAGATTTGGATCTAGAAACCTCCTGATAAGATTAGGAGAGAGCTTATCTAATCTGCAGATAAGTTAAGGACTTATCCTTATCTCTTGAAGAGAACTCCTTATCCAAATACAGATAAGGAGGAGGGGGCGAACCATTCATCCCAGTGTGACTGCGCCATTTTCTCCCTGCATTCTCCTCTAGTTGCCGCCATAGCCAGTTCGATCTCCATTGTTGTAGGAGCAATCAAGAAGCATTATTGATATCAGTTTTTGGTGAAAAACTGATTGGGAGTCGTGCTCACCTACCCTCCAGTGAATTCTTGGTGAAGGATTTGGTTCTTTGGAAGAACACTACTGATTATGCTCCACCCTACACTATGTCATCTTCAGTGGGAGCAGTCTTTGGATCATTTCTTGGGTGTGAAAAACCTCCATTGGAAGACATTATTTTTTCATATTAGGTATATCCCTCTCCTACTATTTTGGTTCAGATCTAATTCGGTTCTTGGTTCAAGATTGATCATTGAAAAATGTAATTTTTCTAAAACAGGGAATGTGATTCCCAGATGGGAGAGAGAGAAATTTTTTTAATTTCACCCAACCTTCCTACAGGGTTCAGCTATCCATATGATGAATCTCTCATCTCTTCAGTGGTATCAGAGCCATGGTTCAAATCTTGAACTGAAATAGACTAGATCTGAACCTACGCAAATGGGCAGAAGGTGTTCTACCCGATTTGCGCAGATTAGGGTTTTTTCTACGAAATCGGTTCCCAATTAAAGGGCAAATTATCTGAAATTAATTTTTATAAATCTAGAATTTATTTAGAATTATTCTTTATTATTTTCTTGATTTATGGGCTATTCGTACAAATGGAGATTGAAATCTTGATTGGCGCAGGAAATTTTTGATTTTGCAGTTCTATTCATTTTGGTCTGTAATTATTATTATTTTTTTTAACTTTTAGATTGAATGTATAGGTATTTGAGCCGATGTAATATTAATAGAAAAGCTAGGGTTTTCTATTTTATTTTATTCATGATCAAAATTGGTGGCACAAAGAAGGAGATTTCGTAGATATGAAAATCGCTATCTGTGATTTATAGTTTGTGAAACTGCATGTTGAGATCTGACTTTTTGTTTTGCATGATGGAGATGTGCGAACAGTCCTGTGACTGATTCTTGTTTTCTTTAATCAGTAATTTTAATTTCATATTGTTTCTTGAATTAAATCTTTAATTAAAAATCAAACCCTAGACCCATTCGAACCAAATTGGTCCAAACTTGTTGGACCGAATCTATGGTTCGATGGAGGCTGATTGTCAGCCCTAAATTCCCACTCTTGGGTCAAGGGATTGATGATTAATTATGAGATTTAATTCGGCTCACACCTGTAAGGCCTAGTTTTAAAGAGTTAAAACTGCTAAAAGCCCACTAATTGTAGGAAAACTATATGGGCCGAACTGCTTAAGCCTATTCAGCCCATATACCTAGATAATATTAATCAGTAATATTATGGATTAAATTGGGCTTTAATAATGGGCTTTATAGATATTAATTGATTGGATCAATTCTATCCTTGCATGTGATGTATGGATGTGTGATGTGCAACGTACATGGGCCATAAGTACTTGGCTCATGCAGATACGATAGTGGCTCTTGCGCACACCATGGCTCAATGCACATCATTGCCATGGTGTCCCTAAAGATCATTGGATGATCTACCTTAGTGGTGGGCCCCACACCCCTGAAAAGGATACGTACGGAACCCTAGCCGTTTAGGGCCCACCAGAAATCTGGCTTTATGAAAGTTAGTGGGAGCCACTTTGGTTTGACCTAAATTAAACTAAGGCATAACTTTTGTTCCCTCCTGAAATATGAGTGCATGTGATAGGGAGATTCATAAAGGCCTTCCATCATTAGCATGAAGATGGGTCCTTCAGTAATAAGGAAACACGCCATAAAATTTTGATATCCATTTGCTACTGGATCTGTCAGAGTGTTTCATAAGATGATAGGAGTGTCATAGACTGATGTGGGAGGACCTCACCAGAAAATGGGACTCTCACGGTACCTTGGCATTCACGAATATGATGGGTGAGCACTCACTGTATAGAAAGGTTTAACCTAAAATGGCAATGAACCTTGTCTAACAGAGGCCAAAGGGAAAGCTCATATGATGAGTGGGTATGATCCTTGACAGAAAGGTGGTGGGGTTATGCAGTTGGAACAGTTGGCTCCATGCACCCTATGAGATTTCTCACATTTTCAAAGACAATTTGTAGTCTCCGTCACTGAGATAGGAGGGAAATCTCAGAGATGAACAAATGAGATTGGAACATAGATTAAAAGCCATATCTATGTAGATAACATGAATCAAATTAGGTTGTGGACTAATGTTTGCTTTTTATCAGAAATGACAAACAGACAATTTGCGTAGTTGTTTGATGAAAATAAGCTTAAGGGCCCAAACTATGCCTACTGGTACCGTAACCTAATGCTGGTCTTGACCTTTGAGAAACTGTATAAGGTGGCTAAGAATCCTGCCCCGGAATGTCCAGGAGATAGGGCTTCTGAGGCACGAAGAAGGGACTATCAGGAATGGGAGGAGAAAAACTCCCTCACCCGGTGTTACATCATTGCCTCCCTAGACAATCCGATATAGAGGCAGTTCGATCAGATCGAACTAGCCAATGACATATTGGATAGTTTAAAGACAATGTATGAAGAGCAGAATTGTTCTACTCGACAGAAGGTCTTGCAACAGTTCATGACCGCACAGATGTCCAAGGGGCAGCAAGTTCATGACCATTATTTTCGGATGATGGGCTACATTAATGAGCTTGAGGCTCTAGGATCTGAGTTGGATCATACGACCCAGATAAATGCCATTCTCAACTCTTTGCCTCCGTCCTTCAATCCGTTCATCATGAATTATAACATGAATAAGTTGAATGTCAGTGTTCAGGAACTCAACAATATGTTGTAGAGGGCCGAAGAACTGATCCAGAAGGATGAGCCCCTAACCATGCTTGTTGAAATTGGCAAGAAGGGCAAGAAGAGGAGGGCAAAGAGAAAGCCCCAGAAGAAGGCCACCAAACCCAAGAAGCAAAGGTAAGACAACGCATCAGATCCTTGTCACTTTTGTAAGCAAACCAGCCACTAGAATCGGAACTGTCCTCAATACCTGGAATCCAAGCAAGGTAATTTCGAATCCTATGTCATAGAAACCATTTTGTTGATAACTTTTGCGTCCTAGTGTATTGACTCCAGGGCTTCAACTCATGCATTGTAACTCACTACAGGGGTTCAAGGTAAGCAGAAGGCTGAGTGAAGGAGAGGTGACACTTTACTTGAGGACTTCTGCAAGTGTTGCAGCTGCGACCATAGGAATTGTAGAATTAATTTTTAGAGAATGATCAATTATACTGAAAGATTGTCTTTATGTACAAAATTTGAGAAGGAATCTAATTTCTGTTTCAAAACTATGTGCGGATGGATATTCTATCTTCTTCATTAATACGATTACTATTAAAAGAAACAACAGATTCATCGCATACAGAGAACTTGAGAATGGTCTCTATTTTCTCCATCATTCTCTAGAAACTAACATAGCCGAAACTACGTCAGCTGATGTCCCCAAGAAAAGAATCCGTGATACAATTAACCTCGCGTGCCTGTGGCATTATCGACTTGGCTACAATTAATCTCCGGTTTGACTCTTCTGTCAAAAAGTTTGACTTTGAGCAGAATCTGAATGAGCCCTGTGTTTACAGGAAGTCTAGTGGGGACAAGGTTACATTCTTGGTTCTGTATGTAGACGACATTCTACTCATTGGGAATGATGTAGGAATTTTGATTACGGTGAAAGTATGGCTTTCACAGCAATCTCCATGAAAGATCTTGGAGAAGCCTCCTATATACTGGGTCTTCGACTCTATAGAGATAGATCAAAGCGGATAATAGGATTATCTCAATCTACTTACATTGACAAAATAGTCAAGAGATACAGCATGGAGAACTCCAAGAAGGGAAACGTTCCTTTTAGGCATGGAGTCACTCTCTCCAAGAAGATGTCTCCCAAGACCTCTGAGGAGATTGAGGGCACGAAGGACGTTCCCTATGCCTCAACCGTAGGGGGCATCATGTATGCCATGTTGTGCACTCGTCCTGACATTGCTCAGGCAGTGAGTGTGGTAAGAAGATTCCAGGCCAACCCAGGGCAAGAGCACTGAACTGTTGTGAAAAATATACTTAAGTACATTCGAAGGACAAAAGAGTTTTGTCTGGTATTCAATGGTAGCTCACTACAGATCCAGGGGTATACTAATGCCGATTTCCATTCAAATCCAGATAATAGAAAGTCTACACCTGGGTATGTTTTCATGATAGGATCGTGTGATGTTTGCTAGAAAAGTAGCAAATAGGGGTCCACGGTAGATTCCACAACCGAAGCCAAATACGTTGCCGCAAGTGAAGCTGCCAAAGAAGTCGTGTGGATGAAAAAGTTCATTCATGAATTGAGAGTAGTTCCGTCCAGCACATCACCCATCCCATTGTTGTTTGACAACAATGAAACTATTGCTCAGGCTAAGGAGCCACGAGCCCACTCGAAGTCGACGCACATCGAGAGGAAGTACCACGTACTGTGGGAGATTGTTGGTAGAGGGGACGTCCTGATTCAGAAGGTAGCGTCAACAGAGAATGTAGCAGACTCATTGATTAAGTCACTCACACAAAAAGTGTTTGAGAAACACATGGAAAGTCTGGGACTCTGGCTTATACCAGATTGGACCTAAGTGCAAGTGGGAGTTGTTAGATAGTTGTATGCCCTTAACTCTAATAAGAAGAATGTACATTATGAATTTATTGTAAACGAATAAAGTACATATTTGATTCATGTTCCTGTGGTGTGTTTCTGTGTAATACCCTTAAACTAGACACTTATGAGACTCGTGTTAGTTTAGAATGTTCATAGCCGTTGGATAAGTCTGGGGAGATTTATCCTACAAAGGCTGACACTAGTGTGCTACCAAATGTTGGGGTGGTCTGTCTCAGCCACCAGGGTGAGACCCAAGGCACATGCAGTGTAGGATTAATTGAATCTTTGAACCAGACTAGATTTCCAGTATTGCCCTGGACCTTGGAGATTGGTGGGCAAAACTGGAAAGTTACAGCTGACCCCTAGACTCGATTATGATACTGCAGTAGGTGTCGGACTAGGCTGTCTTTGATATGCCAATCACTTCAAATGAACCATAAATATATATATATATATATATATATATATATATATATATATATATATATGTATGTATGTATGTATGTATGTATATCTCTATATAAATATATTTTACAAAAATAAATTTCAACGTTTGAAATCAATTGCCGACAGTTTAGGTTTCCATTATAGAGAGTGCATTCCCCGATTATTCACTTTGTCCGACAAAGGGGCTGATCATGTCACTATGATCACTCACTCAGGTGAACTCTCGGACTATCCCAACATACCCAGGTTTTGACCCCTTTAAGGATCTCACTGATTGGCATATCAAAGACAGCCCGATCCGACACCTAGTGCAGTACCATAATCAAGTCTAGGGGTTAGGTGTAACATTTCAGTTTTGCCCATCTATCTCCAAGGTCCAGGGCAATGCTGGAATTTGGTCCGGTTCAGGGTTTCAAGAAAACCCACACTGCATGTACCTCAGGTCTCACCCTAGAAGCTGAGACAAGCCACCCCAACCAACTTGGTGGCACATCATTATCGGCCTTGGTAGGATAAGTCTCCTTAGATCTATCCAATGGCTGTGAAGATTCTAAACTAACACGAGTCTCATAAGTGTCCAGTTTAAGGGTATTACACAAAAACACACTACAATGACATGAATCAATTATGTACTTTATTCATTTACAATAAATGTGAAAAGATACATTAATCTGATTGGAGCTAAGGGCATAACTGTCTAACAATATATATATATAATTTTTTTAATTCAAGAAAATGTAAAATTTCCCATATCTCTTAGTCTAAAATATTTTATATTGTAAATTTAAAAATTTCATTGTATTATTTTAAATTTAAATCTTTTGAACTAACCAACCAAAATAAAGTTAACCCAAATTGATACCAATGTTCTTAACCTACGATTAACCTAACTAGTTGAACAGTTCAAACCGTCACCTGACCTTAGTTCCAGGTCTAGTGGGGACCTATTAGATTAACAGACTTTGTTAAGCGAAAGTTAAATATATAGAGTGTTGACGCGGAACGTTCTGATCCATTCATCTCGGACGATTGAGCTAGTGAACATGAACCAAATGCAAAAGTGAGTCAATCTCCGGGTTGGTTTTTCAAACATTGGTTGATACAACTCGAGTTGATCGGTTTTCACTAATGGTTGGTCAATTTTGAGTGGCCAACTCCCTAATCCAACCAAATAAGTTTGGTTTGCTAAGCAATCTACAACCGAATAAATAACTAATAAATTAATAGTCTAATCTCTAATAGATAACAATAGTTTAATATATAGTAATTGTTGAAAATCCATAGCGAAAATACATAATCACTGAGAATATATTTAATAGAAATATAATAAATAACTAATAAAAAGCTTTAATAACTCTAAGTTATTTAATTTACTTTCTCTATTTAATTAATATTTATTTTTTCAATTATTTATATTTTGTATTCTTATTATCGAATATTATTAAATCTATTTATAATTTTTTTGTTAATGCTAATTTTTTAAAGTTATAACATATTTTGGTTATTTAATCTATTTTTTGTTTTTGAAATAATATTTAGTTATTAATTTTTTATGTTTAAAGTACTTGGAAATTAGTTATTTTCTATAATATTTAATTATTTAAATAATACCATTGTCTAATTTTTTCAATATTAATTATGTATTAAATTTATTAATCCATAAAATTAGATTTTATACTATTATTACATAATTTCTGTATTAATTTTGTAAAATAAAAAATTATTATTAATTCAAATATTATGAAATCAATTATAATTAATTTTATAATGTTAAGAATTTTTTTAAATCATCACATAATTTCGTTACTTTTTGTGTTATTAATAATTATTTTGTAGTTATTACATAATTTCATTATATTAAATAAATAAGTGTTAAATGTTTTAATTAAAACTTTCTTTAGATAGATATAGATGACAATGATGTTGCATGATCTATTTTTCATTATTAGTAAATATGCTTGTGCATTGTATGTGGTAATTTAAGATAATATTAATATTTTCAATATTTTTATTAGAACCATTTCAAAAGGATAAGCAATGAAATTGTGGTTTGCTGATGTATTTAGATTTTATACTTCATTTTCATTGTTAATAAAATACTTCTTATTAATCATATTTAATTAATTTAATATGATAAATATATGATATTAGAGATGTCCACAAATTTTAGTGTATTCTATATTTTCATTGTTAATAAAACACTTCATTTTCATTTCATTTGCATAATTAATTCTAAAATAAATTCTTGTTTATCACACATTTTTGTTTGATATGATAACTTTATAATGTCTTTGATATTTCAAAATGTTCTATAAATTTTATGTATTTTTATTTTATTTTTGTGTTTTTATCTATTTTTAAAAATTTTATTATGTAATTTTGACATTATTGGTTAACTCACTTAGCCAAACGATTGGACCATTGTGGTGCAAGTCAAGTAGGGTGGGCTGATGTTAAGATTAACATAGCCCTAACCCTATGCATTGGACTTAAGGCCTTAGACCAAGTCAGGCCTTATTTGTTCAACTTGGGCCTAACCTCCAACTTGCATTGAAATTGAAGCTAGCCTAGAAATATAAAATTTTGAAACTAGGTCAATTTGGCCTCTTGTTAAGCCCACCTAATTTGCCTCCCTATGGACCATTAACCATTAATTAAATACAAAAATAGTTCTCTTTTTAAGTTAGCTAGTTTAGTTTTTAGTTCTATTTCTATCATTAATAAAAATAATTATTATCTATAACACTTATTTTAGTTTAATATGAATGAATACTTAATATTAAAGATGCACCCAAGTGTTTTTTTTACAAAATTTCTATGTTTTTAATAAATTTTGTGTCTTTATCTTTTTTAAATTTTTATTATTTATTTATGATATCATGGGTTGATCCATTTGACCTAAAAGGTTGAACCATTGACCCACCACCCAAATAGCAAAATGGTTTAGTTTTTGAGTAACTTTTAAATCTTGCATTTCATTTCCATCAAATAAAAATACTTTTATTTAGCATGCTTAATGTTGTTTAATATGATAAATAGTTAATATTAGATATGTGCTTAAATTTTTTCAAAATTTTTGTAGTTTTTATCTTTATATTTCTTTTTTTAAGTTTTATTATTTAACTATGAGAGCTTTGGTTGTTGAACTATTTACTTGCCACTCAGTCAAAAGAGTGGTTTATTTAATTATTTTTCATATTGGTTTTGAACATAGGTTTTACATTATTAAAAATATTAAAAATATATTTACTTTGTAGAATTTATTGGTGAAAAACAAAAAATACTTCAAACAAAGTATCTAAGGCTCAGTTTGGAAGGACTACAACAACAAATATGTACAGTACAAATACATACAAAATATAAGGTTTTGAGCTCTTACATATTTGTATTTGTACTCCTTCCAAATGAAGCTTAAGGAGAAAGAATGAGAGGTAATACCTTAACGAGAGGAAATTTAATGAAGTGAGATTAAATTCATAAATAGGGGTCTTTTATTCAATAAAAGTCCACAAAGTTCATTTATTTATTGTGCCTTAAATATAAGATTTAATGAAAGGAATGAGATTTAATACCTTAAATATAGGACTTAATGATGAGGATAATGAATTTAATAAAAATAGTGGTTCAAATTATATTTTTATCATTTATAAGGATATCAAATTTAGAGTAAAGATATTTTAGTAGAAAAAAAAATCAGAATCTATCTAAACCTTATTTACACTTTTAATAGTAGTATAGCTTAACATTTCACAAGATGTAATTTCAGGCTTTACAAAGTGTATTTCCCTTGGAGACAAAAACAATGTTAAAGATATCATGAGCTATGATGATATATGGTTTTATCACTGGTTTATGACTTTTGCTTTACCATACATTTCTTGCATCATAAACTTTCCTTATTATTTAGGATTATTTATTTAGACATTCCCTACAGTTTTGCATATTTATTAAGACTTACCTTCTAGTTTGAAATTACTAAAACTCCCTGGTTGGGTTGCTTTAATTTTCCGTGGGGTTCCCATCTAGAAGAGAGGGTGGAGAGGGGAGAAGCATGTTTTCTCGGAGGTTGAAGAAAGATCCGAGAGCAGTTCATGTTGGAGACTCTTCTATGATGCCGCATCTAGAGATGGAGATGCAGTTATGGTATGTTTGGTTGCCGAGAAACACATGGGAAGGGAAGCATCTTTGGGGAATATTCCCTTTTGCATGCATTTGTTTAAGGAAGCCCTGGGAAAGGAGGAGAAAAAACTGGGTCGCGAGTTCCCAATAATCAATTGGTGAGGTCTCCCCACTGAGAAAGGCAAATTGTGAGAAAGTATTGTCAAGAGGGACCTACCAGACTTCATCTCCTTCCTTCCAGCCGTCCAACGGTAACATCTCCGGTACCGTCTATGGCATTTTTGTCATCATTTCCTTTCATTAAATCTTATATTTGTATCTTTTGATATGTTTTATCCAAATCTAAATCTGTAAACTATTCAATACCATATCTTTGTTGTTTATGCTAAGAGGGTCCTCCACTACTTCCTTTCTATAATTGTCACTGGATCTCTTCATATAATCAAACCTAACAATGGAGTCCATATATATCCTCAACTGATTTGCGTTATTGTTTGTCTTGTTATTTTAATGAACATTGTTTATTTAATGTGTTTTTTTATTTAATATGTTTGACTTGTGTGTGTGTTTTTTTTTTTTGTGTGTGTAAAAACTTGTAGAAAGAATGAGACACACACAAAGAGAGAGAGAGAGAGGGGGAGAGGAAGAGAGAGAAAGTGCTCTTGTGTAAGATTTTGAATGCTTTTGTGTAAATTTCTGATTTTTTTTAATGCTCTTGTGGGCTGGTTTCTTGTATGATTCCAAGTGAGAGAGAGTGGGAGAGATAGGTGGAGAGAGAGAGAGGGGGGTGAGAGTAAAGAGAGATAAGTGGAGAGGGAGGGATGGGTGAGGAGGGAGGGGGAAAGGAGAGTGAAAATATATCCAGATGTAGACTTTCTATCATATGGATCCGACTGGAAATCAGCATCGGTATACCCTTGGATCTGTAATGAGCTACTATTGAATACCAGACAAAACTATTTTGTCCTTCAAAGGTAATTAAGTATATTTTTCATAGTAATCCAATGCTCTTGCCATGGGTTGGCCTGAAATCTGCTTACCACACTCACTGCTTGAGCAATGTCAGGACGAGTGCACAGCATGGCATACATGATGCTCCCTACGGCAGAGGCATAGGGAACATCCTTCATGCCCTCAATCTCCTCAGAGGCCTTAGGAGACATCTTCTTGGAGAGAGTGACTCTGTTCCTGAAAGGAACATTTCCTTTCTTGGAGTTCTCCATGCTGTATCTTTTGACTATTTTGTCAATGTAAGCAGATCAGGATAATCCTATTATCCGCTTCGACCTATCTCTATAGAGTCGAAGACCCAGTATATAGGAGGCTTCTCCAAGATATTTCATGGAGAATTATTGTGAAAGCCATACTTTCACCGTAGTTAACATTCCTACATCATTCTCAATGAGTAGAATGTCATCTACATACAGAACCAAGAAGGTAACCTTATCCCCACTGTACTTCCTGTAGACACAGGGTTCATCCGGATTTAGTTTGAAGTCAAACGATTTGACAACAGAGTCAAAATGGATGTTCCAACTTCTAGAAGCTTGCTTAAGTCCATAAATGGATCTATTAAGTTTACATACCATGTGTTCTTGACATGCAACAATGAAGCCTTGTGGCTGTTGCATGTAGATATCTTCAGTAAGATCTCCATTCAGGAATGCAATTTTGACATCTATTTGCCAAATCTCATAATTATGGTATGTTGCTACAGCTAACAGGATCCTAATGGATTTAAGCATGGCCACAGGTGAAAAGGTTTCCTCATAATCGATGCCCTCTTTCTGAGTGTACCCTTTCGCTATCAGACGAGCTTTGAAGGTCTCAACTCTACCATCAGGGCCCTTCTTCCTCTTATAGATCCATTTGCAACCAATTGCTTTTACCCCGGGGGGCAGATCTACTAGAGTCCAGAGTCCATTGGTCTCCATTGAGTCCATCTCAGGTCTCATGGCATCTACCCACTTCAAGGAATTTATGTCCAACATAGTTTCCGCATAAGTCATGGGATCCTCCTCACTAGTCATGGCTTCCACTAGGTAACTATCCTGGTTATAGCTAAAACGGGCTAGTGGCATGGATACTCGGGTAGATCTTCTAGGTTGGTCAATACCTAGAACCTGTGGGACACCTCCTACTGCTCCTAAGCTCTCCTCCTCAAGAACAACTTCCTGACGATGGGTGTCTAGGACGTAATCTGTTTCCAAGAATTGTGCATTTCAGCTGTAAAACACCTTCTGCTCACTTGGGTCATAGAATATGTAATCCACAGAGCCTTTTAGGTAGCCTACAAATAGGCAACGACTGGTCTTGGATTCCAACTTGTCTGCACTCGTTCTTTTAACGTGTGCTGGACAACCCCAAATCTTCAAGTGTTTGACACTTGGTTTCTTTCCGATCCAAAGTTCATATAGAATGTTTAGAATCGATTTGGTTGGAATCCGATTCAGCACGTAAATCGCAGTCTCTAATGTGTAACTCCAAAAGGATGTGGGTAAATCTGAGTGTATGAGAAGTGACCGGACCATATCTGATAAGGTCCTATTCCTCCTCTCTGAGACACTGTTAAGTTGTGGTGTGGCAGGAGGAGCCAATTGTGATATTATCTCATTGTCCTTTAAGTAGTCCCTGAATTCATCAGAGAGATACTCACCACCTCGATCTGATCGAAGGGCTTTAATTTCTCACCCTAATTGTTTCTCGACCTCTTGTCTAAACTCTTTGAATTTTTCAAAGGATTCAGACTTATGTCTCATTAGGTACACGTAACCATATCGCGAAAAATCATATGTGAAGGTAATGAAATACACCTGTTGATTCCGTGTCCTAACACTCAGGTTACCACATACATCAGTATGTATAAGGTCAAGTGTTCCTATACATCTTTCAGGCTTACCGTTAAATGGTCGTTTCATCATCTTGCCTTGTAGGCAAGGCTCACAGGTGGGAAGATCTTCTACAGTTAGAAAATCCAAAGGACCATCCTTTACTAACCTTGTGATTTGGTCAACACCGATGTGGCCAAGTTGGTAATGCCACAGACACGTGGGATTAACTGTATCATGGGCTCTCTTCTTAGGGATTTCAGCCGACGTAGTTTCGATTATGTTAGTTTCTAGAGAAGGATGTAGAACATAGAGACCGTTCTCCAGTTCCCCGTATGCGATGAATCTGTTATTTCTTTTAATAGTAATTGTATTACTAAAGAAGACAGAATAGCCATCTACATACAGTTTTGAGACTGAAATCAAATTTCCCCTTAAATTCTGTACATAAAGACAATCTTTCAGTACAATAATTCCTTCTCTAAAAATTAACTCCACGGTTCCTATGGCCACGACTGTAACAGTTGTAGTAGTCACCAAGTAGAGCGTAACTTCTCCTTCACTTAGCCTTCTGCTTACCTTGAACCCTTGCCGTGAGTTACACGCATGAGTTGAAGCCCCGGAGTTGATACACTAGGACGCAGAAGCAACCAATAAATTGGTTTCTATAACACAAGTTTCGAAATTAACTTTCTTGGATTCCAAGTAGGCAGGACAGTTCCTTTTCCAATGGTCGGTCTTCTTGCAGAAATGACAGACATCCGATGCCTTGTCCTTCCTTTGCTTCTTGGGTTTGGCAGCCTTCTTCTGAGGCTTTCTCTTTGCCTTCCTTTTCTTGCCCGGTTTCCCAGTTTCAACAGGCATGGCAATGGGCTCATCCTTTTTAATCAATTCTTCGACCCTCTGCAACATAATGTTGAGTTCCTGCAAGCTGACGTTCAGTTTGTTCATGTTGTAATTCATGATGAATGGATTAAAGGATGGAGGCAAAGAGTTGAGAATAGCATCGATCTGTGTTACCAGATCTAGCCCGGATCCAAGTGCCTCCAGTTCGTTGATAAAATCCATCATCTGAAGACAATGGTCGTGAACTTGTTGGCCCTTGGATATCTACGGGGTCATGAACTGTTTCAAGACCTTCTGCCGAGTAGAATGATTCTGCTCTTCGTACATTGTCTTGAGACTGTCCAATACGTCATTGGCAAGTTCGATCTGATCGAACTGCCTCTGTATTTGGTTGTCCAAGGAGGCAATGATATAGTAGCGGGCAAGGGAGGTTTTCTTCTCCCATTCTTGATATTCTCTTCTCCGGGCCTCAGAAGCCCTATCTCCCAGACAATCCAGGGCAGGATTCTTGGCTACCTTATCCAAATTTTCAGAGGTTAAGACCAACATAAGGTTCCCATACCAGTCGACATCGTTTGGGCCCTTCAGCTTGTTGTCATCAAGCAACTTTGCAAATTGTCCGTTTGTCATTTTCTGATAAAAGAGCAAACATCAGTCCACAACCTAATTTGATTCATGTTCATTACATAGATATGGATTTTAATCTATGTTCCATTCCCATTTATTCATCTCTGAGATTTCCCTCCTTTCTCAGTGATGAAGACAACATGTTGTCTCTAAAAATGTGGGAAATCACATAGGGTGCATGGAGTCAACTGTTTTAGCCGCATAACCCCACCACCTTTCTGTGAATGATCATATCCATTCATCATATGAGTTTTCCCTTTGGCATCTGTCAGACAAGGTTCAGAGCCATTTTCAGGTAAACCTTTCTGCCCAGTGAGTGCTTACCCATCATATTCGTGAACACCAAGGTACCGTGAGAGAGTTCCCATTTTCTGGTGAAGCCCCTCCCAAATCGGTCTATGACGCCCCTATCATCTTATGAAACACTCAGACAAGCTCAACAGCAAATGGATAGCCCATTTTCTGGTGCGTTTCCTCATTATTGAAAGACCCATCCTCATGCTAATGATGGAAGGCCTTTAGAGAGTTCATCATATGAATCTCCCTATCACATGCACTCATATTAGCTGGAGGGAATAGTAAATTACGCCATAGTTTGATCTAGGTCAAACCAAAGTGGCTCCCACTAACTTTCATAAAGCCAGATTTTGGTGGGCCCAAATCGGCTAGGGTCCCGCACGTAACCTCTCCATGAGGTGTGGGGCCCACCATTGAGGGAGGTCATCCAATGATCAAAAGGGACACCATGGCAATGATGTGCATTCATCCATGGTGTGCGCAAGAGTCACTGTCGATTCAGCATGGGCCAAGCACTTATGGCCCATGTACGAAGCACATCACACATCCATACATCACATGCAAGGATAAAGTGATCCAATCAATTAATTATCTGTAAAGCCCATTTGAAGCCCATTTTCAATCCATAATATTAATCATTAATATTATCCAGGTATATGGGCCTAATTAGGGTTGATGGGTTCGGCCCATATAGCTTTATCCGCAAAGTGGGCTTTTAGCAATTTTAACAACTTAAAACTAGGCCTTTACAGGTTGGGCTGAATTAAGCATTAATTAATCATCAATCCTCAGGCCCATTAGTGGAAAAAATTTGGGCTGATATTCAGCCTTGATCAAACCCTAGATTCAGTTCAAACAATTTGAACCAATCTTGGTTCGAATGGGTTTAGGGTTTGATCTTTAATTAAATCTTTAATTCAAGAAAATAATATGAAATTAAATACTGATAAAAGAAAATCAACAATCAGCTAAAAAGGGTTGTTCACACAATCCGTCAGATCGAATACCTATACATTCAATCTAAAAAATAAAAAAATATATTTTACAGACCAAATGTAATAAAATAATCCATAAACTGCAAAATCGCAGGTTCCCTGCGCAAATCAAGAATCCGATCTCCTCTTGTACGAATAGCCCATAAATCAAGAAAATCATAAAGAAAAATTCAATACAATAATCAGATTTATGTAAAATTTAATTTCTGATTATTCGCCCATAAAATTTGGGATAATTTCCCAAAACCCTTTATCTACGCAAATCAAGTAGAACGCCTTCTGCCCATTTGCGCAGGTTCAGATCTGAAACAAATTGGGTCAAGATTTGAACCTGGGCTCTGATACCACTGAAGGGATGAGAGATCCATCGTATGGACGCCCAAATCTTGCGGAATAAGGTGGGCGAATTTCAAAAATTTTTCTCTCCCTTTCAACTGGGAATTGAATTCCCTATTTAGAAAATCATATTTTCA
Organism: Nelumbo lutea; assembly: GCF_056320005.1. Classification (NCBI taxonomy): domain Eukaryota; kingdom Viridiplantae; phylum Streptophyta; class Magnoliopsida; order Proteales; family Nelumbonaceae; genus Nelumbo; species Nelumbo lutea. Next base: position 76,827,904 of record NC_142687.1, read on the forward strand.
ATGATCAATCTTGAACCATAAACTGAACCAGATCTAAACAAAAGTAGTAGGAGAGAATTATACCTAATACGGAGAAGTAATATCTCCCAATGGAGGTGTTCACGCCCAAGGAATGATCCAAAGACTACTCCCACTGAAGATGGCGCAGTGCAGGATGGAGCAGAATCAGCAGAGTTCTTCTCCAATAACCTAGTCCTTCGCAAGAAATAACAAGATGACACGTGAGCACAAATTCCTATCATTCCTTTCACAAAGAACTGATATCAAGATCAAATCTTGACTTCTCTCACTGAACTGGAGATCGAACTGGCAAGGTAGGCGGCAAGAAGAAGGAGGCGACAAGAAAAAATTCTGCAGGGTTGCTCAATTCTTTCTTCTGTGATTTCAGTGCTAAAGAGGATGTGAATATGCATCTTTTAAAGGCTGCCACCCCTACCTTCTTTTGTAACCCTAAAGGATCAGCTCCTAATCCAATTAGGAATTGCTTATCCAAATCATATTTGGATCAGACATCCCTGTAGGTGATAAGGATAAGCCCTTACCTTATCTACAGATTAGATCAACATTCTCCTAATCTTATTAGGAGGTTTCTAGATCTAAATCACATTCAGATCTAGACTCTCTGAGTGGATAGGATTAAGACCCTATCCTATCTGCTAATCCATCTCAGAATTTGCCCCATATTTAACTAATTAAATAGCCCAATTCGAAATGGGCTTTAGGCCCATTAAGGTCTAGTGCTCACTTAGCCTTCCTAACTGCTACCCAGTTGGGCTTCCTTGTATGGCATGGGACCCAAGCATTGATCTATACATAAACTACATGGGTTCAGCCCATCCTTTGTTACAAGGCCTGGCCGAATACAATGTTATGGATAGTGCACCCCCTGAAACCCATCAAATGGGCTCTATGGGCCCAACACTTACCCTAAGTGGTCCTTGGGCCAAACCACCTTGTAACACCTAGGGACTATGGGCAGATGCATAATTAGCCCATCAGGTATTATCCTCAATGATCTTACACTCAACCTCTCAACCCATAATGATCATACACTGCCCGACAAGAGAGGACCTCTCCCTCGGCTGCAAGGAACAGTGTTGCACTCTCTACTTATATGGATCCCGGGAATTAAAACCTTTTGCAAACATTTTAGAAACCATAATATATATACTTTTATATCTCATATAAAATATATTTTGCAAAACAAATCTCAACGATTGAAATCGGCTGCCGGTAGTCTTGGTTTCCATCAGAGAGAGTGTATCCTCGATCATTACCTTTGTCCAACAAAGGGGCTGATCCTATCACTATGATCACCCACTCAGATGAATTCTCAGACGGTCCCAACATACCCAAGTTTTGACCACCGCTAAGGATCTCACTGATTGGTACATCAAAGACAGACCAATCCGACACCTAGCGCAGTATCATAATCGAGTCTAGGGGTCGGGTGTAACTTTCCAGTTTTTCCCATTAATCTCCAAGGTCCAGGGCAATATTGGAAATCTGTTCTGATTCAAAGATTCAATTGATCCTACACTGCAAGTGCCTAGAGTCTCACCCTGGTAGCTGAGACAGTCCACCCCAACCGACTTGGTGGCACATCAATGTCAGCCTTATTAGGATCGGTCTCCCCAGACCGACCCACTGGCTGTGAACATTCTAAACTAACACGAGTCTCATTAAGTGTCAAGTTTAAGGATATCACACAGAAACATACTAAGGGAACATGAATCAAATATGTACTTTTATTCATTTACAATAAACTCATAATGTACAACATTCTAATTGAAGCTAAAGGCTTACAAAACTGTCCAACACTAATAATAGTATATCAGCCTACTTTTATTTGATTAACCGAAATGTAAATCTAATAGAAATCTGAAATCCTAACTATAAAACTATCTCTAAGGAATTGGATCAAACACCTTGCAAGCAAATTGAGAAGACAAGCTAACTAGGCATAGAATTGATTCAACAATTAGATCTCTAGGTCATTCGATTAGATTAGGATTCAGCCTTGGTTTGGTGAAACCCCAAGGCAATTAACAGCCTCTCTCAAGCGCATGTTCATTCTATGCATTAGTAATGATTCTTTTATCTCAAGCAAGAATCTAATCCCCATGCATGCATTAAGATCTAGAAATTCTAGGGCATCATTTCAGATTTGAATGATCACCAACCGAATTGTGCAAGTTATCTCTAACCTTGCACTTAATTCGGTTCTTGATTAGTAGATCTAAAATCTTAGAGTTTTTTTCAAGCACTCCAAGATTTCCAAGGAATAAATCGGCCAAACTGAGTAAAAGTTACCTAAATTCTCTCTCAAGCAATTCAGATATTACAATTTCATGATCTGAAATTATAGATATGAGATTACAAAATAACAATTCAGACCTTACAAGTTCATGATCTGAAATTACAGATCTGAGATTACAGAATAGCAGTTCGGATATCACAATTGCATGAACTAAAATTTCAGATATGAGATTACAAGATAGCAGCTCGACTAACAGTTCTACAATTGAATTTCTAATCAAGAAACATCAAAATTGAATCTAATTCATTCGAATAACCCTAGAGAACTAATTACAGATCTGAATTTACATGAAACATCATTCAATTACAGCAAAGAAGATTGAATTAATGGAGAAAATAAACATGAAAGCCCTAGTTGAATTCGATTACCACTTGTGCAAAAACCAAGGAAGAAAACAACCTAGATTGATCTCCTTCAATGACTTCTTCTCCAAATTTGAAATCAGCTTCTTCTTCTCTTGAATATTCTTGAATCTTCTCCTCTCTTTTCCTCTCTTTCACCTATCTTTCTCTTCTCCCCAAAAGGAATTCGTCCAAAAGGTTTTTGACCCCTTTTCCTTTAGCTCTCTTCTCCTTTTATATCATTCTCTTCAGCCCCTTTCTCTCATCTTGAAAGTTTGGTGCCTTTAGCCTCTCTTGAACCTTCTAGAAATTGTTGCCCTTAGCTCTCTTGAACTTTCTAGAAGTTGCCGCCCCTAGCCTCTCTTTAAACTTCTAGAAGTTGTTGGTGTTAGCCTCTTTTGAATCCTCTAGAAACTGCCACCCTTAGCCTCATTTGGCTACACTTTGGGCTGCTTTTGAGCTGCAATTTGGGCTACTCTTGAGCTGCAAATGGGCCTCCTCCTTGCTGGGCTGAATAGGCTCCCTTGGAAGGTTGCGGTTGGGCTCTCTCTTTAGGCTCTCCCAAAGAGTGTTGCATGGGCTTTAAGGGTCGAATAGCTCTCCTTTGACCTTTCGGCTGGGCCTTGCTCCCAGCTGGGTTGTATCACCTTCAATTTGGCCTCCTTTAGCATGGTTTTATTCTCTTTTTCCCTAGACTTGTCCCTTTTGAAAATTTCCTGAAATCAAGCTCAATTGGGGTAAAAACTCACACAAACCAACATAAAAACCATGCATAAAACCTCATAAATTATGTGTAAATTGTGCACACATCAGATTCCAAGGGAGAGAGTGGGAGAGATAGGTGGAGAGAGAGAGAGATAGGTGGAGAGGGAGGGGGAGAGAGAGAGAGTGAGGGAGGAAAGGAGGGGGAGAGAGAGAGAGAGGGATTGGGCCAGATGGACCATAGTACCCAATGGACCTTCAAACTATATTTTTTTAATGATATTATCTCAAATACATTGTGTGATAATTGATTATTGTTAATTTTTTCCCCATTGTTTGATTAAGTTGCCCTCTCATTAAAAACATAAATACCAAGGTTAGATCATTTATTCTATATAAACATAAATTGACAATGAGATGTTGATTACGATTGTTAGATCTGCAACTAGTGGAGTTGTAGTTGCATTGACCCTTGTACAAGAATGGTTGGACTATGTTGATAGGGAACCTTCTGTCAATCGAGACTTACAAAGACAAGATCTATTGGATCAATTGTATAAGGGACGACAGGTTGATTGTTACAACCAGCTAAAAATGGGGAAGGAATCCTTCTACTGGTTGTGTAAAATTCTATGGGAGATCGGACGACTCCATAATCAAATTATCAAATTCATCGAATATCAAAATTATCAAATAATCAAATAATCAAATATCAAATATCAAAATCAATTCATCAAACAACAAATCAAAATCAAAATCAAAACATCAAATATCAAAATCAAATTATCAAATTCATCAAATACAAAATCAAATCATCAAATCATCAAATATCAAATATCAAACACCAAATATCGAATGTTGAATATCAAAATAAAATCATCAAATTCATCAAATATCAAATCATCGAATAATCAGATATCAAACTCATCAAATATCAAATCAAAATTATCAAATCATCAGGTATTCAAATATCAAATATCAAATAAAAAATAAAATCATTAAATTATCAAATCAAAATCAAATCATCAAATATCAAAGTCATCAAATATCAAATATCAAATTATCAAATCATTAAATATTCAATAACAAATTCAACAAACATCAAATCAAAATCTAATATCAAATTCATCAAAATTATAAAATATCAAATCATCAAATATCAAAGTCATCAAATCATCAAATATCAAATTCATCAAAACTATAAAATATGAAATCATCAAATATCAAATATCAAACATCAAAATCAAAAAAAATATCAAAATTATCCAACTCATTAAATCATCAAACACCAAAATACAAAATATCAAAAATCAAAATCAAATAATCAAATTCATAAAAAATTTATCAAATTCCCAAGCTATTAAGATTGTAAATATAAAATCAAATTCGTTAAATAATAAACCTTGAAATTATCAAATTAAAATGATCAACAGAAGTTATCAAATATCAAAAAATCAAGAATAAGACACATCAAATACAAAATTCCGTTAGATGATTAATTTCAAAACGAGGTTTCCCAAAGTCACAAATATTCAAATCGTCAAATTTAAATCCAGTTAAAAAAGATAAAAATTATCAATGACTTCTTCTAGGATGACACCACTTTAATGTTTGTGTGATGGTTGCATCTACCCGCTAAGAACTGGGATGGTACTACGCCTTCCAAGCGAGGGTATTGCATTATATCAACTTTGACCTTGATCAAAATTCCAATAGCAAAATCTCCTCTCCTAACCTCTTGTCCCTCACAAAAACCTCTAGGTGCTTCTTTTTTCTTTGTTTTTCAGCAGCTCGCTACCTCCAACAAAGAGGGGCAGATGTTAGCACCCAATTTTTGCTCAGTCCCTTCTTTGACCCATCTCCTACATTCTGGATGCCCGATCGGACCACGCCAATCAATTTAAAACATGCCTAAACCTTAAGAAATCAAATTTTAGCCCAAATGCCCATAAATCCATCGTTAAATCTACTTGATTCCCTTTTGATGGTCTTGATTATGCCGCATCACCATACCTGATCCCCAATGAAAATCCATCACGTGAAACAAAATTCTCAAACAACCAATCATGAAAAATTTCAACCCCAAATTCCTGGATTCAGCCAATCATCCATCAAAGATCCCATTCCGATGCGTATAACACTATGACACTCCTTGAACCTAAAACTCTTGATCTTTACACACCTAACATGATCAAACCCTTCTAAAAGCCTCATAATTTTAATCGATAAGCACCCACCAAATTTTATCCCAAAATTCCTTCATTTGACCCAACATCAAGCTTGGATTCTATTTTGGCGAGTCTTATTGATCAAAAGATCACTTGTCACAAACCTCCATCATCCAGCCCTTATCTGACCAATCAGAATCCACCACCATGTTTAGTGACCCAAAGAATCCCAGCACGTCAAATTTCATGACTGAACACCTCCATTTTCTCTATAAATAGAGGCTCAACTCGAGATTGAAGGAGGAGGGGAGAGCTTTCCAACTCTTTTAAGACACCCAGCTTGCTTGAAATCCTGGAATCCTTGCAGCGAAGCCCAAGCCTCATCCTCAGTTTTCTAGTATCAACACTAGAAACGCCCAGCCTAACACCTTCCTTGTTCAAGTTTCATTTGAAGTCATTTCGGCTGCTGGAAAGCTTGTTTCAAGGTTATACACAAGAGGTAAGCCTCTCATTCCTTCATCTCTTTGCTTTTAGTTTAGTTTCAAGTTGCTTAAAGCCCTGAAATCTTGGGAAATTTTCATTCTCATCTTCCTCTGAATTGAGAAAAACAGGTAGAGAAGCGAGGGTCTTAGGGAAACTAGTACCTAAGACCCGATAATATCACCTTAAATCAATTTTGGGCGAAGTTGGGAATATTTTCACTAGATTTCAGGAGCTTTGGACAATCTTGTTAGTGTGTCTTTCTTTTGGAATTTGAGCCTATATTACTCCCATAGTGGGCTGCTATAGCAGCTTGAAGAAAGGGGTGTCTAACACCTTCCCTCTCCCAATCCTTTGAATTCAAAGCCTTTCGGTCCAATGCCTTTCCTTGGCAGAGAATGGAGTCACTATCAAGGTCAGTAAACCATTTTTCAAACCCGAAAATGTGGAACCATTTCCTCTAAAAAATGGGTGACGACTCCAAATCTTTTGAGCTGGCCATGAGATTTCTAGAGCTCACAGGAAGATTTTAACGGAAGTCTAATGGAAGGGGGTCTTTGTCTCATTGTCATAATACAGGGGGGTCTTTGTTGCAAAACAAAGTACAAGGGGGTCTTTGTCATAGACCCCATAGTAAAGGGGGTCTTTGTAATTTACCCTAAAATAACCTGAGATAATAATGGCAATTTTGAAGAAGGAGATCAAGAAGAAAGAGAAAGATGAAGAGAAGAGAGAGAGAGAGGGGTTAGAGGAAGTAGGGGTTGTCGGTTGAGAGGAAGGGGATGAGGGTAATATTGGGTTTTAAAAAAAAATTAACATCATAGGGTGTCATGTGTGTACGGATTTTGATGAATCATTAATGGATGCTAACGTTAGGGGTATAGCTAGTCAATTGTTAGAAAACTTAAGGATACATTAATACAATAGTTAAATAGTAAGGGTACAATTTATCAATTAGCTAAATAATAGGGCTAATTTAATAAATTTGCCCATTTATTTTATGAGAAAATGTGGTGGGCTCTTATGCTGAGGTGGCAGGTATGGACCTTACATAACATAGGAGCCCTCGACCTACCCCGAGTAAGGAAGTATTGATGGAGATTAGAGAAGGCCTTGTCCACTCCACAAAGGGCGTAAAGGTGCTCTAGTTCCAAATGAGTCAATCTGGGCCCGGTTAAAGGCGACTAGGGACCCCCAGGAAAAGCCAAAATGCATGCTAAGAAAGCGGGTTTAAAGTTGAGTTGTGGAACTGACTAAAGTGGGGTATTCTAGCCCTAGTTCCACCACCTTTAGAAAGTGGGGAACTGGACTTGAGGATGTAGAGGAGAGGAAAGTGAGGAGCAGATGAGTTGGTCAATTGTGTTTGAGTCCAGATTCGGTGGACCCTTCGGTTCATGGGGCACGTGAACCCTCCTAGAGGGTTGCATGTCGCCTCTTCAGCTCTCCTCTATTCTATTACTCTAAGTAACGCTTAATTTGTCATTTTCCTTATCAGTGTGGTTCAACTGGGCGGTAAAAAACGAAATCAATTGAAGGGAAGAAAGCCAAACTTTCCCCCTTTGTTTGAACTCCCTATCTCCCCATTTTCACCCGAACCCTAACTCAAGAACAGAAGACCACTGGCGGCATCAGCATTGTTTCATCGAGCTCCAACGGCTTGCTCTCAACCAGTGACAAGGAAATAACCTCTAGTAAGATTCTTCCCTCTTGGAAACCTGTTTTTCATCTCAAATATTATCTTCTTGCTCTCTACAGACCATCGACGGTGGCCTTACAGAACTCCCTCGGATCATCACAAGGTAACTCAAGCTTCGATCCATAATACCTATGCAACCACCCAGAGATAGCAGTTATAAACACTATATCTGCGCAGAAGCCAAGCACAATATGCCATCGTCACTGAGGCAACACCTAGATAACACTAGGTCTACCAAACATGGGCAGCACTCTGATATCATCTTCAAGCTTAAGTCACTTAATCTTTCACACCCGTCTAATTTCAAACATCGAAACTTCTCTCCAACTATGCTAGTTATGGCGTAGACACTCAAATCCATAATACCAGAAGACCCACTCATATCCACGCTCACCAGGCTCTGTACTATGCTTGTGTTAAGCATCTGGATGAGGTTAATGACCCCTTGGTCTATGATCAACTTCAGTCCCACAAGGGTGAGATTCTTAACCTGAATTCATGCACACCCTATCCATGCCAAGAATAAGTCTCCAATCCTGTGGCATTTCTTCAGCACTAAAGAATGCAAACGAGGATATTTTGGAAGCCAAGTTGTTTGCAAGTTTGAAATGACATCTTCTATTCCCTTGCATCTTACCAATGATAATGTCTTCAACATCGCACTGCAATTTATGAACACTTGAACTAAACCATTCCAGGTAATAGAACGACATTCCTCCAGTACTAGACTCTCGAGCAGCGAAGTAAACTTGCTCAACTCTTTCGGACCCTTGTTAGTTAAACTGTTGCACTTTCGAACTGATATCTGCGTCAACCTGCTAATCATAAACCCATCATCACCAATTGCCATGGAGCTTTCTTTGTTTAGTAAATTGGACCAAGGTGTCAAAGCTAGGAGATTCAAATTCTTGTGCATTCCAACCAAGCCAAGTCTTGCCGCTTGAGTAATGCCTGAAATGTTGTCAAGAATAATGCAATTTAGGGGAAAAGCTTGGGTTTCTTCCTTTCGATTGATTTCATTTTTACCGCCCGATTGAACCGCACAGACAAGGAAAACGCTGAAAGTGTAACCCTCCTATTGAGGGTTCACGCACCCTGTGGAGTGAGATGTTCAAGTGGCAAAGCCTTGTGGTCGGAGGGAAAGTTGGGTTAGGGAAGCTCTCAGAAATTTGGAAACGGAAGCACAAAGGGAGAAAGAAATTAGGGATGACAATTTTCCCCATCCCCGATAGGGACCTGACTTCCCCGATCCGATGGGGTCGGGGATGGAGATTGTTTTGGCGGGGCGGGGACAATGACGGGGATTAATAGGAATCCCCGATCGAGGTTAGGGTCGGGGATGGGGATTGAGGTCCCTACCCCACCCCGGCACTGTTATATATATATATATATATATTTATTTATTTAAATGTTATTTATATTAAATGTATATTATATCTATATATATATATATATATATCAAAACATATTTAAAACATTATTTATAATTTAACAATTTTATTTATTTTTATTAAATTTGTTTTAAAAAAAATACTATTATTTAAAAAAAATCAGAAATTCGGGTCTCCACAGAGAAACCATCCCTATCGGAGATCGATGGGCAAATTTTATCTCCAGCAGGAATCGGAGACGGGATGGAATTAATTTCAGAATCAAAGGCAGGGACAGGAAAAATAATCCCGACCCGAACCTGCCCCGTTGTCATTCCTAAAAGAAATGGAGAAGGAAGGAAGTGAGAAAGAGGTCTTCCAGGCAGCAGAAAGCTTCCAAGGTTGGTGGACTTTTATGTGGATGCGTCTGTTAAAGCTGATTTGAGGGGGCTGAAATCTTCTAGGGGAAGAGGTAGGGGAAGTGAAGTAGATCGGTTTAGTCAAACTCTGTTGAAAGAGTTCGCTTGGGTGGAAAGTTTTAGGATGCGCCTATAATTTGCAATTAAGGCTCAGTTTGGAAGAAGTACAAAGAAAATATGTACAGTATAAATATATATAGAATAATATAAAATATAAGGTTTTATACTCTACAAATTTGTATTTGTACTCCTTCCAAACTGAGTCCTATAGTAACATATTTGTATTTCCGCCTAAGAATGGCGATGTTAAAACTTAAAAACTTAAAAACCAGTGGAAATGAATGTAAGAGGGCATGGTTAGAAGGTTTTCGTTCCAAAAATAGCCCTACAAGTTCTCTTATAAACCTTATAGGAAACAAAACCAATCTATCCACGTCAGAACTTGCTTTGGATGGATTAAAAGAACATGGTTTGGAGTAGGTGTCTACTGCGATCATATGATAACTGTTAGGGGTATTTTCAGATCAGAATACAAAAACCTAGACCCCTGATCTTCCGAATCCAATTTGGTCCCAACAGCCATTTCAGCCGTAAATCAAGAACATCTTGCTATATATATGAAGGGCAAGGGAATACAGCTGGAAAAACTGTTGGTACTATGTGTTGTTGGCATCAAATCCTAACTTTGATCTTTCAAAATTTTCTCTAATTTTAAGAAGTAATTATATGGAGATAGAATTAATTGAACACATCAGTAGCTGTGGCTATGGAACCAATGATGACTTGGCATTTATGGCTAACTTTGATGGGGATTATTGCTTGCCCGTCCATTTAGCAGTGCCACACAGGTCTATAAAATTCTACGCAACCTGAATTTTGTTCCAGCTAAGCTGACGTTGACAAAATCCATGCCAAGTGGCAAGTTTCATGTGTGGAACCGGAGGTTCAAAATCGGAATGCAGTTTCCGTATCCTAGTCTTTAGATCTCTCCCCTTCATCTGTAAGTATAATTAAAATTAATTCACCTTGTAAAATCTTTGTGTGCATGGCGATGATTGGAGGTACTCAAACTGTAGTCGATCGTATGACATTTAATTGTGGACCTTTCACAAACATTGGCTATCCTTTGTAGAGAGAGTGAGTGATCGACCTGATTATTGTGGTAGCCATCTGACCTTCAGCTCCAGCTCCACTGTTGTGATGATTCTGATTCACCAACATTTCACGTTCTAGAGATCAATGACTCCACCCATATAGCAATAGTAGAGTACTTCTTGGATAAAACTTGCCCCAACCAACTCCATAACGCTACTCTCTCCATTTCAATGTCCTCAAATTCAAATTCTTCACCGCCCTCCTTCATATATTTGTCTGAATCTTTCGACGGTTTTGGGAAAAGGGTTCCATGTTAGATACATTATGAATAGCGATCTGCGCTGGCAATATGTGAGGATTCCGGTGGACAATGTGGATACAACTCCCGATGTGTTATTTTCAAGTGGCATCAACAACAGCAAGACGGACTTTTGTATGGGGGAGAAAGAGAAAAGTTAGCATAAGCCAACCTCAAGATGATTGGTCGGTAAAGAAAATTAAATGACCTTCGAAGGGCATTTTTGTTCTTTTACATGCCACTTAATTTTAATGCGAGTTAACTATTTTGAATCAAACTGGTAGTTTTGGGGGAGTTCAGGTACTACAGTGGTACGCTTTGAATATATGGGGAGATGTTTTAAATACATGCATAGCTGTGGCCTGTGGGTAGAAATGTAAGAACAATCTGTGGGTACCAGATCCATAGTGAGCATATATAATACCATCCTTATTACCTCCTTCAAGTTCTAACTTCCAAAACAATTTAAGAATCAAGCAAGATGTTCGACTTGGACCATATTTGAGAGTGCTCAAGTTAAAAATAAGTGCTTATTGAATAAGTGCATAAAAACAAGTGCTTATTAGAATAAGCACTTATTTGTATTTGGCACCAAAACTTTTTCAAGTGCTTATTTTTTACAATAAGCACTTATTTTATATTGGGATTTTGGTAGTCTTTTTATCTAATAAGCACTTTAAATAAGCATTTGTGACTATTTTGTCCTTCATTTTCTTTCAAATTCTTAAAATATATCCTTTGAAAGCACTTTTATTAAATTACTTTTATAAAAACACTTTTATGAAAGTACTTTTATAAAAAATACTTTTGTGAAAGCACTTTTACTAAAACACTTTTGAGAAAGTACCCTTACAGAAGCACTTTTGTGAAAGTACTTTTCTGAAAACACTTTATAATTTATAAAAGCACTTTTGTAAATGTATCCCTAGTTGTACTTTTATAAATTATAAAAGTACTTTCATAAAAGTGCTTTTGTAAGGGTACTTTCTCAAAAGTGATTTCGTAAAAATACTTTTGTAAAAGTGCTTTCATAAAAGTGGTTTTATAAAAGTAATTTAATGAAAGTGCTTTCAAAGGGTATATTTTGGAAATTTTAAGAAAATGAAGGACAAATTTGTCATAAATGCTTATTTAAAGTGCTTATTATAGAAAAAGACTACCAAACGCCCAATATAAAATAAGTGCTTATTATAAAAAATAAGTACTTGAAAAAGTTGGGTGCCAAATACAAATAAGTGCTTATTTGAATAAGCACTTGTTTTTATGGATGGATTTTTAACTTAAGATGTTGCAAATGCTTATTTAAGTGCTTATTAGATAAAAAGACTACCAAAACCAAATGTAAAATAAGTGCTTATCTTAAAAAATAATAGGGATAAGTAGACTGCAGTCCACCTCATAAATATGAAATTGCAACCCACTCCTAGTCTACTAGTAGCCCCCCTATAAACCGCATCCTGGTCGTGGATTTGGCATCGATCCACGGTCAGGATTCATCCCACCTGTACAGTGGCGCTCAGATTTCTGGGGTAGACTAAACTATAAAAACCCCTAAAAAATAAGCACTTGAAAAAATTGGGTGCCAAATGCAAATAAATGCTTATTATTGGAATAAGCACTTATTTTTAAATTAAGCGCTCCCAAACAATGTTCTAAATATTGATACAGGTCGACCTGTATTGGTGCTTTATTGTTTTTTTTCAAAACTGATTCAGAGGGATCGGTTTAAGTCTCGACTACCCTTTGAACCATGGCCTGAGCTATAAGGGTGTATCGGAAAGGCATCGATATGATATGTATCGACCAATACGGGTCAATACATAACGATATTTTAAACCTTGCTCCCCAACATAACCTTAATTAATTTTGATAGTTGTTTTACCATTTCTCGCTTTCATATACGGCTGGTTTGGTTTGGAGCAAAATCATTGATACCACAGCCAATAATACAACAGCTATCAAATTCTGCTAAATGTGCAGTGGTACCAAGCCTGCTTAACTTGGCTTGATGTTGCGTTTTTACTTCTGTGCAGGGCTGGACCTTGTGTTAATCGTTTTATCTTTGAAGGGGTTGGCCAGTCTAACTTGGCCCATCTATGTAATTATAGCCCTGAAAAATAAATACAGCACAACTAAGCCCAGTTTCCGTTATAAAATTGGGAGGGGAGACCTTACAAATATCGACAATTAAGGAGAGAGAAGAATGGTTTTAAAAATTTCATTTAAAAATAAATATGTACATACCATTTTGCTGCTAGCTAGGCTCGTCAGAAACCCAGGTGCACATTTTCGCCAAACTCAACGGTTATGTTAAACTCGAAAATACCAATCTTTTTAAGTCGATTCAAGGTGTCTATAATGACTGACTGATCGATACACCAGTTTTGCAAAGTGGGGCATTAGCTGGCTAGAGAGGCACAATCACAAGTAGTATTAATTACGTACGTACATCACTAGTTATGATCTAAACATTTTATTGTATATATACAAGTTTTGTCTTATCAGTTTGGACTATCCATGCAATATTGCTAATCAATTAAACAGTTAATATTATCAATCTGACATACCAAAAAAGTGGGGAAATAAATTCTCCTTGTTGGAATAAGACGTGACTAAACAACAAATTCTTATATCTCCCTTGGATTGACAAAAGATCTAAAGCTGAAAAACTTTTTTCTTGTTAATCTCTGTAAGGCTATAATCATCTTTTTGAAAAAAGATAAGAACTGCATCAGCATGCAAGCAGACTGTTTATAAATAGCACTCTTCTCATTTCTCGAAATTAAAATAGGGGATCATAAAAATATTTCTTCACCACCTGCACCCGGCTTTGGTTTTGGAAGTTAATAATAAGGTATCACGGGAATGAATATTGGTATCAGATATTCAGATATTCAGATGTAGTTTGTTCAATTCCCTATGCAAATTATCATCAACAGTGTCAGTGTTGCATTATTCCTTTTATTTATTTATTTATTTATTTATTATTTTTTTTTGGGGTTTGGGGGGGGGGGGTGGGTGGGTTTCACCTCTGCTGTAATTTCATTTTCCTCCTCGATTTGATCTAAATCCGAAAAGAATACAGCCATGCAAGTAGGAAATCCAGTAGTGCTTTGACTGCTTTCATGTATTATATTATCTAACCCAGATGGTTGATTCAGTGACCAGGTAACGTGGAATTGTTGACCAAGTCCTGGGGTTTGGAAGGTTTTGATTGTTACTCTCATCCAGTGAACCATCCCGGCCGGCCGGGCAGCTTTTGTGGATTGACATCTGGATCTGTTTTTAAAAGTCGATAGAAATTGAAGTAAAAACTACATCCGACAAGATACCTGATACCAACTTATATTAAACATACGAGAAGTACGTGTTTGCTAGTAGATCTTTTCTCAGTAATGCATGCCATATTTTTAAACTCTAAATCAACTTGGAAATCTAAAATGATTATTGGCCTACTCTCAGAAACTTTTGTCCTCTAAGGCTGCATTTGGTTTAATAAAGAGAGAGAGAGAGGCTGTATTTGATTTAATAGAGAAAGAGAAAGGCCGCATTTGGTTTATTTAAGAGAGAGAGTTGAGAAAAAGTTTGTATGGAAATTTGGTTTATTTAAGACAATCGTGGAGGCATGTTAAAATTCAGTTTGGTGAAGTGATAATATTCAAATGTTCATCAATGCCATTTTCTGAGAAAGCGGCATCACATAGGTGCCACATCAAAGAAAATGGTGCTTTAAACAATACTTTTTTATTTGGTATCGTTTTCTAAAATGTTGCTCCAAACCACGTCTTAGAAATCAGGAAAGTGTGGACTGGAGCAATACCAAATTTAATAATTTTTGAGAAAATGGTGTATTGCTGCTAATGATGTAATGATATGGCATTATCTTAAATATTGGATAATATAAATAAATATTAAAAAAATTATTACAATGTCAAATAAAACTAATATTATTTTCTCAAAAAATACCTATGTAACAGCATCCATTCTAAATTAAAAAATAAGCATCATTTTTTGAAAATAGTACGATGTTTCCAACACCAATGCCAAACACCTATTTATACAATGCAACCTCCTCCGATGTGAACAGGAATGGACGAATGTTAGAGTGAAACAGTCGTATGGATATAAGACAAACACATAAAATAAAAGTTGGTGAAAACAACTAGCCGATTATCACATTTCAAAAAGAAGATGGAAGTGGTGGGCTCGTAACTTGCCTTGCCACGGGGCCCTGCCCGGATGGTCTTATCTATCTATCAGCCATTGGGTCTGACCATGAAGATCAACTCAACTGAACCATGAATCAACTTAAAATATGCCAAAACCTGTTCATGCTCCTGAAGACAGATCAGTAAAAGCTGCATCCAAATTGATTTTTGTGGTACCCGGGGCTGAGCGGGATCCATCCATCTGAGGTCCCTGTTAGCCTGTTCCATTGTTTAGTGAGACGACAATAGTAATAGTATTAGTTCATCAATCGTAAAATATACTATTCCCGTAGCAACAGGAAAGTAGAAAGTAGAAAGCAATGGCGGTATATTTCTGTGTTTCATTAAGCATCAATGAATAGGCGAACACTATTTGCATTAAAAAATATCCATAAAATAGTTGTGAATGTGAGGCTAACCATATTGTATGAAATAGGGGTAATCATTTCAGCCCAGCCCGGCCTGGCCTGGAAAATCCGGACTTGGGTCTAGATTTTTTGTTAAGGCCAGGCTCGGCCCCGGGCCAGAAAAATTTAGGGTCGGGTTTGGGCCTAATTTTTTTAGGCCTGGCCCAGATATTTTTATAAATAATATATATATATATATATATATGTATGTATGTGTCTGTGTGTGTTATTTAAAATTATTTGATTATTGATGTTTTATATATTAAATAGAGATTTGTAGGAGATTAAAGATTTTAATCTTACGGTCTTAGATCATACCAAATTCTAATCTAGTATTTAATGAAATATAGAAATTACTAAACCCTAATCTTCTCGTCTCTCTCTCTCACACCAATTTCACAAAACCATCACCACGCCCAATCTCTCTCTTTCACCAAAAGATGAATCTTCTAGTGATGAAGACTCCATTGATGAAGATAAATCTGAAGTTTAGAATGGTTGCAAGTTTTGGATAAATTTGAAACCATTTTCAATATTTTATTACTTATTTATTTACATTAATTTGAACTATTTTTTATTAGTTTGCTAATATATTTTTTATTTTACTTTTTATTTGTAGAAGTTGAATGGAAGATGGAGCCCCTTATAAAGATGTTTAGAGTTGTTTTGTGGATATTACATGACAATGGATGGATTTTGATAGATATTATAGGCTCTAGGTTGATTTTTTGTTGATAGAACAATTGATTTGTTAAAATTATCATTTAGTATACTAATGACCAATTAAAACTTATAAATTACAAGGTATAATTATTTATTTCTTTTATGTTAGAAGCTTTTATCTTGATATTAAGTTTAAAGTTTCTTACAAGTTATTATAGTCTCCATGACAATAAGTGAAAAAGAAAGTACAATTGTTTACTTTTAAAACTAAAATACAATAATTAGGCCCAAAATCTTGACATGGCCCGGCCTAGGCCTGTGTAGAGCTACGCATGGGCCTAACCTAAGCCCGTTATGAAGGCAAAGCTTGGCCTGGGCCATGATCACCCCTAGTATGAAGTAGACTGTTGGATAGTCAAAAAAAAACATACGAAAAAATGAGTGTGGTAAAAATGATTAATAGGTGAAAAAGCTAGAAAATCTTTGATAGTGATAAATTGAGAAAAATTAGAATAAGATGGTTTAATTAATGCATAGAAAACCTTTGACAACACCCACAAGTAAAACGTATCAACCATGAGTTGAAAAAGCTAGAAAAGAAGCGGTAGACCAAAGTAAAAAGAAATGATTTAAGGGTTTGTTCATTTGTTACAAAGTTTGACATCTGAAAGTGCAATAATTGCATTAAGAGGTATATTGATATTTGTGAACTTTTCTTTACTCTTAACTTTAAATGCAGAGAATGTTGTTCTAAATTATGAATTTTAAAAATTATCAAATATCAATTTTAACCCCATATATATATATATATGAGAGTTTTTGTAGGTCCTTTTTGGGGTATCACTGAAAAACAAAAAGTTGTATAATTACATTTTAAGAGATAAGAGACAAGAAGAAACGAACAACCATTTTTCGCTTAAAGTTAAATGATTCCTCTTAAGAAATAAGAGTTATGAGGAAACGGACAAGCCCTTAGGTGATAATACTTTGATGGTGAATATGACATTAATATAATGGAATGGCAAACGGGAATTATGTGTCCAACCCCATATAATTGGTACAAGACTTGATGATTATGATCATTATATTTAGGAAAAGATAATTCCATATTTATGATCAGAATTATATATATTTGATAATTTAAAATCAGGATAATTTACTCTATAACCATTCAAATAAAATTACCAAACCGAACCATACAACATTACGAGTGCTTGTTTTAGCTATTTTGTTATTCGAAATCATACTTTAATGCAAAATTGACAACCGCTAATATTTAATGCCCATGTGCTAGAAGTATTTAGTGCCACAGATGCCATGTTACCATAAAATTTACAAAATCATGTAATATTTTTTTTTGAGGGTCTATTGGACATTTTATATATGTTAAGTTGCCAACGTTTTGTATGAAATTACGAAATACATTTTTTCCTCGTAACATCATGATGGTGTGAATATAAGATTCTAAGGCTCTGTTTGGTTCACAGGAACAGGGGGTTTGGAATCGGAATTAGAATGGGTAATTCCAATTCCTATTGTTTGGTTGGGTCAAATCGGAATTTCATTCCCATCCCTCTTGGAATGGCATTCTCCCATTTGAGGAAATGGTTATTCTTTGCCCCTCCCTTGTGAATGAAATCTCATTCTTGTTGATTTTAATTTTTATTTTCATTCCTATCTAAACCAAACATATTATGAGAATAGACCATTTTGATTCCAATTCTGACTACAAACCAAACAGATCCTAATTTTATCCGGAGGGAGACATACAGGTCGGAGCGGAAAAGGATTTCACAGGAGATTGGAACTCCTAGAGAGCTTTCCCACTTGACCCAAGTTCTCCCTACTTCTATTTCAAATTTGATAAATATGTACGACATGGACTTATTTCCTCTTAATATGATGGAGATCAAGTAAACTAAAGATAATGACGATGATTGGATGATGCGATGATGATTAGATGGCATACATTTAGGAGTAATTCAAAACAAATGATGCCCTGGAGACTGGTTTGAAGTATCAGTAAACACCAAATGCAAAAATTGTGCATTGTGTTGGGGCTACAAGTTGGGTCGGGTTGAGGCCAACCCTAATCCATCTCTATGTTCTGAACCCCAATCCTAACCCTAACCCAATTCAATCTAAACCAATCCTAACCCTAGCCTAACTAAATTCCTTCAACATTAACCCAACCCAAAGTCAACTTCGGGTCGGGCTGGGCCCAACCCAATCTTCTTTCCATCCCTTAAAATCTCGTATAACTTCTTAATCTTAGATCTTAATTAAGCTTTCATTACATATATTAATCCTATGCTTTATTAGTATTTGTTTGTTGATGTTTTTATTGGTTGTTTAAGTACAAAATTCAGAAAAAATGTGTTTGAAATGATTATAGTTTATTATGATTACTTATAATAGATCTTTTATGGGCAACAAGTTATGGGTGGCAAATAGTAGAGCGGAGATAAAGAATAAAATATTTAGAAAACATAAAATATGTTATCAAGGTTTTAGTATTTCCAATTAGGATTAAGTGAAGTGATTATCTTAAATGAAATAAATGATATATATATATATATATATAGAGAGAGAGAGAGAGAGATAGATATATCTGTGTGTGTGTGTACTATAGAGTCAGGTTCGGGTTTGGATTAGGTTGCCCAAGGGGTCAACCCTAACCCTAAATCTACCCGAGCATCAACTTGACTTTTTGAGGTTGGGTTAGGGTTAGGTTCAGAATAACTCAACCCAAGTTGCAGCCTTAAGTGCATTTCTAATGGACGATGCACTTTAATAAAAAGATAATAACAAGGTTCAAGAATTAAGCTACCACATATCTATACGGGTGTTAAAGAATATAATCTATTTCAAGGACCTCACTTAACAGCTTAAGCTTTTAGGTTGATAGGTTTGTTGAGACAAATCATCATACAGGTGGCTAAGGAGACAATTGTGAGACAGATGTCACACACTGATTGTATGCTTCTAATTGTGTAGATAACAATAAAGAAATTACATAGCATTCTTTTGACATTTCAAATAATGGTTGATGGAAGATATTTTTTTATGCATAAGGGGATACTAGTGGTGACCCATACGATGCATGGGTTGCTCTATTTTTACTTTTTTTTTTTATGTGTAGAATAGTAAAAAAAAATTCTTTTCTTTTTTAGTTATTGAAATTCAAACTTTCCTTTTCATATAGCTTATATATTATGAGAAGCACATAAACCAACTGATGGTGGCTCAGTTGATACCTTATCTAGTTAGTTGTAGCAAAGACCTAGGTTGGGGCAATGTGTTACCTCCTATTGTGTAGCCCTATAAAGCATAAAACAAGTGCTTAGCATGAGACTAATAACCAAGCTAAAAAAAAAAATCCTATTTTAAAATTGAACTGGTGAAGGTAACCAAAAACTCGTATTGAGTTCTTTCTTACTACATTTTGTTATTGAATCATAACAATCCATTAAAAAAATCTATATTAAAGTAAATTAATAAAAAATAAAGGGAAAAACCTGAACCCAAGCAAAGGACCAAAATTGAGGGAAAACTTGATAACCCAAGGATAGGAGTAATGATTTGTTTAGATTAGTTCACCCCATGTATTGGCGGGAGAATTTGGGTTTTTAGACATTAATTTGGATCCAAGCTAAGGTTCATATTGTTGACCCTTAAGCTAACCCAACCCATCTAATTTACACCCTACTTTATTAGAAAGAGAAAAAAGGGATTAAGTGGTGTTTAAGAGGAAAATAAGGATTTAATGGAGAGGGAAAATGTTACAAATATTAACTATTAAGGGGTGTGTGTGTGTGAGGGGGAGAGAGAGAGAGATAAATTTATTAAAGTAAATATAAAAGTAAATATGTGCACATGTAAGAAAGGAGAGGAGGAGGAGGTACATGTGAACTCTATGGTCAGAGGACCTTCACCTCCTTGCTTTCCTCTTTCTATTGTACTAGCGATGGACCCATGCGATGAATGGGATATCATGTAAAAGAGTTATAATTGGTATGAGTGCAAGTTGGGATTGGCTTGGATTAGGTTTTTCTAACAATTTGAATGGGCCTGGTCGGAAGGCCTAAGCCCAAAGTAATGGAAAATGCTCATTCGGGTCAATCTGAAATGCACCCCTAATAATTGAGATGCAACATTGTGTTAGACAGTTTTGTATGCCCTTAGCTTCAATCAGAATGATGTACTTTATGAGTTTATTGTAAATGAACAAAAGTGCATATTTGATTCATGTTCCCTTGGTATGTTTCTATGTAATACCCTTAAACTAGACATTTAATGAAACTCATGTTAGTTGAGAATATTCACAGCCAGTAGGTCGGTTTGGGGAGACCTATCCTGATAAGCCTGACACTGTTGTGCCACCAAGTCGGTTGGGGTGGCCTGTCTCAACTGCTAGGGTGAGACCCTAGGCACATACAGTATAGGATTAATCGAATCTTTGAACTGGACCAGATTTTCAATATTGCCCTGGACCTTAGAGATTAATGGGCAAAACTAGAAAATTACACCTGACCCCTAGACTCGATTATGATACTACACTAGGTGTCGGATTGGACTATCTTTGATGAACCAAAAAGTGAGATACTTAGTGGGGGTCAAAACCTGGGTATGTTGTGATAGTCTAAGAATTCATCTGAGTGGGTGATCATAGTGACAGGATCAGCCCCTTTGTCGGACAAAGGTAATGATTGGAGATGCATTCTCACTAATGGAAACCAAGACTGTCGGCAGTCGATTTCAATCGTTGAGATTTGTTTTGCAAAGTATTTTTTATATGAGATATAAAAGTATATATATTATGGTTTCGAAATGATTTACAAAAGGTTTTAATTCCCAGGATCCATAAGCAGAGAGTGCAACAATGTTCCTTGCAGTCAAGGAAAATGTCCTCTCTTGTCGGGCAGTGTTTGATCATTATGGGCTGAGAGGTTGAGTGTAAGACCATTGAGGATAATACTCGATGGGCTAATCTTGCATCTGCCCACAGTCCCTGGGTGTTACAAGGTGGCTTGGCCCAGGGACCAATTAGGGTAAGTGTTGGGCCCATAGAGCCCATTTGATGGGTTTCAAGGGGTGCACTGTCCATAACAGTGTATTCGGCCAGGCCTTGTAACAAAGGTTGGGCCGAACCCATGTGGTTGATGTGTAGATCAATGCTTGGGTCCCACGCATACAAGGAAGCCCAACTGGGCAACAGATAGGAAGACTAAGTGAGCACCTAACCTTAATGTGCCTAAAGCCCATTTCAAACTGGGCTATTTAATTAGTTAAATATGGGGCGAATCCTGAGATGGATTAGCAGATAGGATAGGGTCTTAACCCTATCCACTCAAAGAGCCCAGATCTGAATGTGATTCAGATCTAGAAACCTCCTAATGAGATTAGGAGAAGGCTTATCTAATCTGGAGATGAGATAAGGGTTTATCCTTATCACCTAAAGGTATGTCTGATCCAAATATGATCCAAATATGATTAGGAGTTGATCCTTTAGAGTTACAAAAGAAAGAATGAGCTACAGCCTTTAGAAGAACTTTTTTTTTCACATCCTCTTTAGTGTTGAAATCACAGAAGAAATAAAAAAGCAACCCTGTAGAATTCTTTCTTGCCGACTCCATATCCTACACTGCGCCATCTTCAGTGGAAACAGTCTTTGGATCCTTCCTTGGGCGTGAACACCTCCATTGGGAGATATTACTTCTCCGTATCAGGTATAATTCTCTCCTACTGTTTTTTTTTCAGATCTGGTTCAGTTTATGGTTCAAGATTGATCATTGAAAATATGATTTTCTAAATAGGGAATTCAATTCCAAGTTGAAGGGAGAGAAAAAATTTTTAAATTCACCCCCTTCATTCCGCAAGATTTGGGAATCCATACGATGGATCTCTCATTCCTTCACATTGTGCATGGGGTGTTTAGTGTTGGGACAATTTGTTGTAGTGGTAGAAACTGCCTTTTTTCAATGCAACCAAGACTTGCATTTTTTCTCATTTTATATCCTATGGGTGTTTAAAAATCTCAAAAACAAAGATGAGAATGTTGTTGCTACAAGACTTGCATTTGTGCCAAAACCAAATTTTAAGAACAAAATGTCAATTTTATTGGAGAAATCTATTATTCCTTAAATGGATGTGTCCATAAAAGAGAAGATAAATAGTTTATTCACTTATTTTAAATGTTTTCACTTTTATAAATGATATAGCCTATGTTTTTTTTATTTTGTCTAACACCATATCTCTGTTGTTTCAAAAAAAGATTTGAAGCTTTTTTTCTGTATTTGTTATTAGCTCTAATAAGAATTGATATGGATTCTTGAATTAGTGGTTGATAAATTATAGATCTATTTGCTGAAATTTTTGAGAGGTAGGTTCCAACTTTGAATGGACCTAAAGTTGAACTGGTTTGTACTTATACTTAAATCAAATATTTTATATAGTGGTTGTTTGGTATCGATAGCATTTATAAAATAAACATTTTGTACAATTTTGTCTTGAAAAATGAGACAAAACCTACTTTAAACATTTTGTATGATTTTTTTACACCTCAACACCATTAGGCGCCATATAAGGCAAGTAGTAAAAAAAGTCTTAAAAATGAGAAACATCAAATTTGACATTTTTTATAAATGGCCCTCATGATTTTCGAGAACTGATAAATGGCTCAACCAAATAGCTTTTTTTTATGTTTTTTTCTTAAATGTGTTTATAATGCTGAGTTGGCACCATTTCTCTAAAAAGTTACATCAATACCAAACACCATCTTAATCAAGAGAAATGAAATGTCGATACAAGGGCTTGACCCTCCCCGAAGATGAAATCAAATGCTAGCCCTACTAAACAACTCTCCGCAACATTAAAAACCAAACATCAGACCATTTACACCTTTAATTTAGGGTCCCTATACATATCTTGTTTATCAAAGATGAAAGAACTCATTCATCTTTGGAAACAATATGTTTATATTTCTTTTTTTATATAAAAAATGAGCGGAATTAAAGCAAATTGGGAAGAACTGATTATTGATTTAAAAAACATCCATTAAGTTGATAAACCTAACTGCATTAGATAAAGTTCAACTCACGGATCAAAGTATCGGTATTGGGTTAAGTATCAGATAAATCGGATATGGATATGGATACACTTTGGAAATGTTTAGATACGAAAGATATAGAAACGCTTGGATACGCTAGTGAAATGCATACAAATCACATAAATACATTAATAATACTAAACCAAAAGCCGTACTATCTAGGAATAAGATATAAAGACATGAGAAATGCATACTTCAATAGGTTATATGAAGAGAAATATTAGAATAAACAATACCGGGACTCTAGAAAATTCAAACATTGTACAATAATTATCATTCTTCCAATTTTATATTTATAATTTTCAATTTTTATTAACTTTTGAGAATGTTTATTAATTTAGTATTTTATTTAAATAACAACTATTTTTTTAAATAGTAAATATGATTTCATTTTTAACATTTAATATTTTTTATTTTACACATAATTGTAAAATAAAACAGGTAAATCATTTAAGGTAGATAAAATAAATTATATTTAATTCAGTTTTTATTAAATATTTTGGAAAAATTAAATCTTAAATTATTCATTTCAGTTTTTATAATTATATTTTTCTATTTTTCATTAATTTTGTTGGGAAATTTTATTTATTTAGTATTTTTATATGATAACTATGTTTTCATTTTTAACATATAATTATGTGTAAAATAAAATATATAAATCATCTATGGTAGATGAAATATATTATATTTATAATTTTTAGATTTTATTATTTTTTTTGAAAATTTTAAATCTTAAATTATTTATTTCATTTTTCAAAATACTATTTTTAACTTGTATTAAAGATGAAAAACAATCCAAAAGTACTCAACGTACAATTTTGTCAAACTAGACACGAATACACCTCTGTATTGGTGTGTATCGGGTCGTATCACACCATATTGGACCGAATCCACCAATATGGTGCAATACGGCCCGACACAGAGGCATATCATACCAATACGCATGACTCATGGGATACATATCCAGTCGTAGCGTATCCTATATCCATGATCATGGATACGGATACAATATGCCCCATATCGGGAGTATCGTATTGATACCTTAATCCTTGGCTCAACTTTGAACTCTTACACCCAAATAGAGAAAAAGAGAGGGAGAAAATAAAAGATAACATAACAGATAAAGAAATAAGAGAAGCCATTTGTCTATTTGAACATCAAATATGGCATTGATTGACCAATCACATATTAAGCTTCCACACAAGAAGAAGAAGAAGAAGAAGAAGAAGAAGAAGATATATTGCCCATAACTTCATCACATAGGTGAGTCTCCACCAGCAATGCCCATGAGTGTAGGTGGTTAGTAGAGATTCATTTTCCAAGGTTGTAACTGGTAATGGTTCAAAAATTTTTGGTGGGAAAATCCTGCATGAATCGAACCCAAGCAAGAGATCTAGCCAAAATGAATTAGAATACTATAATCAATGTACCACAAAATGAATAAAGGCCTCGATAGGATAATAATAATAATAATAATAATAATAAGAGATAAAATAAAATAAAAATATAATATGACAGACAACAGATATGAAAATGAAGAACAAAGGAAGAGAGGTCAATTGTCTTTTTGGGCTTCAAATATGGCATTGACTGACCGATCAAAGGTGAGTCTCGATCGTTCATGCCCATGTTTTCCAATGGTTACTCGAAGTCCAGTGGTGTTTCAATGAAACTTTACTCCCTACTTTTCCTGAAATTGAAAGCCCTTTGAAAAGTCAATGTAGAGAATGAATGCTATGGGAGTGGGAGAGAAAGAAACGAATATATGAGGTTCATGACATTAAGCCGTTAAGAATAGGATTACAAACAGATGAGTAAAACCTCTTGGGTACTCATCATATTCTGAAAAGTCAACAATGCCCTTAACATTAAAGTGGAACCACTCATGATTCCTTAACAAGCTAAAGAGGTAACTTTGATAAACATTAAAAAGTTTAAAAGATAAAAATTGTCTTTATCATAAATATATCTATACATGTGAGAAGGGACAGAGCAGAGGTACTCGTGCAAACAACCTGATGAGAGACCTCTTCTTTTCTTCATTCCTCATTATATTATAGATATAGATATTCAGATGCTTAGAAAATTTATGGATACGAGTGGTTAGGATACGTATGCATGAAGATATCCCACAAAATCATTAATACATTAATAATACTAAATCAAAGTTCAAAACTTCAAATGATTATAAACAATATAAACAAATGAAAAAAAAAAACACATTTTAATAATTCACATTAATTTTTGTTTAGAAATAATTTACATGAATTAAGTATGAATTAATAGGACACATTTGAGTGTTGAGAAATGGTGAAAGAATTAAAATATGCAAGGCTAATATAAATCTCATCAACACTTATAAATAATAATCTCAATGATTAATTATACTTTCTTTATTTATCTATCAAATTTTCTCATAATTATAAGGATAAATTTCTTAAACTATCCTTATGATTTAGCTAATTTACTAAGTATATCCTTACTATTTGAAAACTCCCCCTACCGTTAATATTTCATCTAAACGATACACATGTGACATCACATGATCATTATATTTTTCAAAAATCCCTAATATACCCAAAATCCCTAAACCCTTTGAATCCGTACAACCGCTCCTCTTGATGATCGTAGTACTACAGGGGTTTTTCTGACCAAGCCCAGTTTCGGACCTCATCACCGACAGTTGTGTTCAAAGTGCAAGCACCTAACCGCATAGTTAGGGCCTTCACGTGCAACAGATGCACCTGAACCCAATCGGAGTTACATGAAACGAGATATCGAGGATAACTCATATATGAAGGGTGAAAGGATTGTAGACGAGGAAGACTGGGAAGGCAATGACAAGAGGAAGCACCGTTCTAGCAAGTCGAGAAAGCATAGCAATGGAGAAGAAACTAAAAAATGGGATTGCAGTGGCAAACAAAAGAGTTTAGGGGACAAAAATGAAAGTCGAAAGAGGTCAAGGGGCTCAAACAGGGCGGGTAGTGAGGATGAAGATGAATATGATACAAGAAAAAAGCAGATGAAGAAAAATCAAGTAAAAAGAATTCAAAAAATGGGTATCAAGATAGAGAATCAAAAAGTGTCAGGATTGAATTGGGAGTCTTCGGGATTAGGAGACTCCGCTGAGTTAGGATCAAATTAGGAGTAGGAGTCTCTGCTTTGAGTTTGCGTTCCTGTAAACTTAGGAGATTCGATGGCTGTGTATGGCTGTGTATATACATCTGAATATTCAATGAATAAAAATAAGAAAAAACAAAACAGAAAAGCTTTGTTTTTACATGGTATCAAAGCCATGAGAGGTCTGTGTTCCAAGACCTCTGGAGATCAGTGGCGGTAGCGACGCTATTCAGTGCCGAGAAAGGAGAAACTCTGCACGCTAGATTTCGTTCGAAACTCCATCTTCCACAGAGTTCGATCTTTGCCTTCGCCCTACCAAAACTACAACCAACGGTGGAAGCGACGATTTGTTACCAGTTGTGCGAACACTAAGAGGCAGGAATCGTTCCAACAACGACGATCCATTACCAGTGGTCATCTTTCATTCCAGTGGTGGTGATCTCTTACCAACAGCAGCGATCTCTTACCAACGGCGGTGATCGTGTTTCGTCCCGGTGGCAGCGATCTCTTACCAGTGGCAACGATCTGTTACTAGTGGGCGATCTCTTACCAACGGCGGTGATCGTGTTTCGTTCCGGTGGTAGCGATCTCTTACCAGCGGCGACGATCTATTACTAGTGGGCGATCACTTACCAGCGACAGCGATCCATTACCAGCAATCACCTTCTTTTGGAGCAAAAGCTTCAGAAGAGGTTGGTTGCGGATGACTCGCGAGTTCGATTGCAATCCCAAATCCGATGAGCAGCTTTTATAAGGACTGACGCGCAAGTTCGGTCAATGCAATCCCAAATCTAAAGAGTAGTTTTTTTAAGGACTAAAGCCCATCGATGGCCGAAAACAGAGAAAAAGAACAGAGCAGTGATCAATTGACAAGGAATGTGATCTCGCCCTACCTTTTATCAACCAATGACAATCTATGCAACATTATCACACAGATCCAGCTTAAAGGCGACAACTATGATGAATGGACTCGAGCAATAAGAACGGCGCTGCGAGCTAAGAAAAAATTCAACTTCATCAATGGATCGATGAAGCAACCTCTGGACGACGGTGGAATTGGAAGATTGGTGGATGGTGAATTTCATGCTTGTGTCATGGATTCTAAATACGTTTGAACCTAATTTACGTTCAACCGTAACATACACTGAGACTGCGC